>NW_006291231.1:5360534-5381561 GCF_000327345.1 Myotis davidii
CAAGTCCCACACTGGGGATTGAGTCCACAACTAGGGCATGTGCCCTTGACCGGAATCGAAACTGGGACATTTCAGTCCGCAGGCCGACGCTCTATCCACTGAGCCAAACCGGTTTCGGCAAAATTGCATCTTATATTGATCTTTTATCCAGTGACCTTGTAAACTTACTTATAATTCTAATATTTTGTCTATAGATTTCTTTTTATTTTTTATTTCATTTACTTATTTATTTTTCAATCCTCACCCAAGATATGTTTTTTTCATTGATTTCAGAGAGAAATAAGGAGAGAGAGAGAGAGGAAGAGGGAGAGAGAGAAATATCATTGAGAAACATTTATTGGTTGCCTTCAGTATCCACTCGTGATTACATTATTAATCACAAATGAATCAGTATTGATACATTGTTATTAACTAAACTATATACTTTATTTGGATTTTACTAGTTTTCCCCTAATGCCTTTTTATCTGTTCTAGAATTTCTTTCAGTGTCACATTACATTGAATTGTCATATTCTACTTTCTTAGACTCTCCTTGTTTTTGATAACGTTGACAATTTTGAGGAGTACTGGTGAGGTATTTTATAGAATATCCTGCAACTTGGGTTTGATGTTTTCTCATCAAACTGGGGTTTTGTGTTCTGGGGAGGAAGAGGTGAGAAGTAAAGTGCCATTCTCATCACATCATATCAGGAGAAAAGCTATCTATTTATAATTTTAAAAATATCCGCAGGATTCTTGATATTGATTTTTTGTTATTTCTCTCATTTTTGATAATTTTGACACAATTATTTTTTCAATTTTATGTCTTTCAAAAAAAACTGTCTTTTAGTTTTGATGATTTCCTCTATAGTTTGTTTGTTTATTTATTTATTTCCTTTTTCTGTTTTTTGGGTTTAATTTTCTAACTTCTTGAGATGAATCATTAGCTATTTGATTTTTAATTTTTCTTCTTTTCTGATAATTTTAATAATCCTAATTTAAAGACTACAAATTTCTCTATAAGCAATGTGTTAACTGCATCTACACATTTTGATATGTAGTATCTTATCACTATTCATTAAAAAAATATAATATCTAATTTTCCTTGTGATTTCCTTTTTGACCCAATGGTAATGTAGATGTTATTTTTCTTATTATTGAAAAGTATGGGGATGCCATAATTTATTTTTACTTATAGATTTATATCTCAATTCTGGTGTATTCACAGAACATATTTATAATAATAAAAGCATAATATGCTAATTAGACCAGACAGCTGAACGACCTTCTGGACATCCTTCCTGATGAAGCTGCTGCGGTGGGGGCTGAGGCAGAGGCAGTTAGGACTGATCGGGTAGGCAGGCAGAGGGGTTAGGGGAAATCAGGCAGGCAGGCAGAGTGGTTAGGGGTGATCAGGCAAGTAGGCAGAGTGGTTGGGAGTGATCAGGCAGGCAGGCAGGTAAGTGGTTAGGAGTCAGAGGTCCCGGATTGCGAGAGGGTGCAGGCCGGGCTGAGGGACTCCCTCCCCATGCATATTTCATGCACTGGGCCTCTAGTTCTGTATAATTCAAATGCTTTGAAATCCATTAAGAGTTGTTTAAGGGGCTAGCACATGGCCAATATCAGGTACTGGTCCATGTGCATTTGCCAGGCATGGGGATCTCATTACCAGCTATCTGCTTTACATGGACTACATATGATTACTGCTGGCCTTTTGTAGTTATTAAAACCCTAGCTTCTTTACTGAGCTCCCAAGCCGTAGGCCCCACTAGGATCCTCTTCCAGTTTTGATATCCACCCTAGGCCTCTACAGTGTCAGCTAAAATCACCATGTTCCCTTTTCATTCCTAGTACACTAGATTTCCCTTTTCATGTGCCCTCAGATATTTATAAAAACACTATCTCTATGCAGAATTTATATGTTCTTTTAGTGGGTAAGGTCCTCTGCTATATTGCCACAAACTCTATCTCCTCCCCTCCACTAAAACATATTATCTTGTATGCAAATATTGGTTAGGCTGAATTTTGAATTTTGGGGGTCAGACTGAATGAGGTCTTACTATACATGTAAATGAAATGAGTGCCACCTCCTCTAAATGGCTTGGGTGCTAGAAAGTGTTAACATCAGCATCCCATATAATAAAACCCTAATATATGCAAATTGACCAAATGTTGGAACAACCGGTCTCTATGATGTGCACTGACTACCAGGGGGCAGACGCTCAATGCAGGAGCTGCCTCCTGGTGGTCAGTGCGAAATCACAGGGGGAGCGCTGCTCAGCCAGAAGCCTGGGTCATGGCTGGTGAGCACAGCGGTGGTGGCGGGAGCCTCTCCTACCTCTGCTGCAGGCAGGTGGTAAAGAGCAAGGGGTCCCGGACTGCAAGAGGGATGTCTCACTGCCGGCTTAGGCCCGGGGTGGGGGGGATCAGGCCTAGGCTGGCAGGCAGACATCCCCCTGAGGGGTCCCAGACTGCAAGAGGGCGCAGGCCAGGCTGAGGGACCCTCCCTCCCCCAGTGCACGAATCTCATGCACCAGACCTCTAGTTTAAAAATAAACTACAGGCACTAATCAGAAGGAATTTTCCCATCAAAAGAAGAGCTTTGGATCCTTCATGAGGTAGGTAAATATGAAGTAAAGAACCACCAGCTCCAATGGGAACTTGGATTGGAAATGGGAATTTGACTCATTTCACCTCAGTGAGTGGGAGGTAAATGCAAACGGATCCTTAATGTCAACACATTCCTAAATTGACAGCTGAAAGTTTGAAATGGAACTGTGTTTCTTTTAAATTAGCAAATGTTCTTCTTTCATATATACCAGAAAGGTATATTTCCCTAAAGGAAATGAAAATATGTAACAAAGAAAGCTAAAAAGGACAGGTGCTTACAGAGATCTATATTTCAAAGTAATAGTCTTCATATCAGCAGTGATAATAATATGGTTACTCCCAAAGAGCTTAATAAATACTGTGCTAAGGGCTTTACCTGGATTATTTTATTCATTTCTCACAGAAACCCTATGGTTCTTACTATAATAAGATGCTAAATGGGAAAATGTAACTGAAATATTAAGATGCAAAAGGTGCTGCCTTCCAGAGGAGGATATAAAAAGAAAAGGGAAAAGGGAGATTGAGAATGGGGAGGACTTTTGCTATTATTTCTAGCTTCACTTCAAAGAGGAAGAGTGGAGGTTGCTCCTCACCCTCAGTTTGGTGAGAGGGGCTTAAGGAAGCTTCCAGAGAGCTCAGTATGTGTCCCTAAGAGTTGGGAGGCTCAGTGGAGTGTTGGGGGAGAACTAGGCACACTCTCTCCAATGGTGGGCAGCAAGAATGCCTGAGCTTTCTTACAGATCAGATGTGGGCCAGGTGGAGAGAAGACTGGATGGGAACTCCTTCACATCTTGTTTATTAAGAAGACTGCCTGGATGAGCAATGGATCCCAGGGGTCTGCAAGGAGTGACATGCTGAAAAATCAGGGACCGGAGCAGAGCAGCAGCAGGAGGAAAACAGGGTCCCTGCAGCCCAGCAGTAAGTAGCATGCTCGCGGTGGGGCCCTCTGAAGAAGACATGACAGTGCCCAAGAGAGCACAGGCCATCTTTAAACATGTGCGAGGCAAATTTTCCAGACAATATGAAGCTACCTCATAAGGGTACAGACAGGAAAAAAAACGTTTGTGCCCTCCTTTCCTATCTCTCCTTTTAGTACTCAAGCTATGTTGGAGTCAAAACCAATCAATATAAGTCAGAGAATAAGGATAGGATCATGTCCTTGACATGTACACTTAAAGAAGATTTCCTAAGTCCAGGTTTGTGCCTGCAGAGCACCTGGAAGACACTTCTTCACAGTGCAAACACCCACATCTGCCTCCTTTCTGTCCCACACTCAGCATCCCATGCTCGGGGCTCATACACTTGGAGTGGAATGCAAACATCCTCCTCCAGAATCAGAGGCAGAGATTTTGATCTATGGCATTCATCTGAAGCACTTGTCCACTTCTAGCTTACTTGACCCCTTGGCCTGGATGCCTTGCTTGCCACAGAATGCTCAATTCACCAAATATTTATTGGTCTCCTATCATGTATCAGACAATGGAGACCAACAGATGAATAACACAGTTTCTGAACTACTTATAGGGGATGCAGATGTATATTCAGTGCCATGTGATAAGAGGTAGTAGTGCCAAACGAAAGTTGAGGGACAAGGGAGAAAATGGGTCACTCTCTGAGGAAAGTTCAAGTAAACCCTTCTAAGCTGTACCTCAAAGGATGAGAGGGAGTTTGTGAGGTGTAAGGACTTTGAGAAGGGCTGCTGTGTATGTGATCACAGAGCATGGGACCATCAAGGCATAAAATATTTTGATCTGGCTGGAGCATGGGTAACAGAATAGAAATGGTAGGAGGTGAAGCTGATGATATGGTAGGAATAGCTCATGGAGCACCTTGAACCATGTTTGAACTCCTCACTAGAGTTGTTAAAGCCATGATTATAAGATTGCAAGAAGGGTATTCTATGGGGGTGCATTCTCTCTTCCCACAACCAGGGCCAAAAGAGAGAACACAGGGGTTCATGAAATCTTGACTAGAATGCAATGAGGGTTAAGGAAAAATGAAAAAACAAGACAGACAGAAATAGAGGAAAAAGCTAGGCCTGGGTGTGGCATCTGTCCTCTGATAGTTGAACAGAGCACCCTCCCACGCCGGTGGGAAGTTTATTTATACTTGAAGTAACAGGAAGTTACATCACATCTGGGTGGGCCTTGAGTTCCTGGCGACATAATGGGGTCCACCCCCTAGCACCTGGACTGGAAAGGTCATTGAGTGGCATCCTTGCCTCTTGGCTAGGACCGCCTGCAGGGCGTGGCTCTGCCTGCGCCCTGGGTTCAGTTGACAATATTTTTAAGAATGCCCCATTGTGCTTGCCAGTGCCCCCCCCACAGTATTCTTTTATTACATTGTTGCTTCACGAAGATGGCTATGGGGGTTCTGTGAAGGATGGTTTGGGGGACGGCTACTTCACTTCAGTGTCCTACCTATCTTAGGTTGGTGCAAATCAGATGTCAAATTCAAAAGGTTTATTTATCACCCTGTCTCATTCCTAATAACAGTGGAAGTGCCACAGAAATTAGCCTAGCAAATCCTGACATGCTGTTGTATTTGAGGTTTAGAACACCATGCTACATCTGGAATCGGTCCAACATTTTTACTCTAACCTTTTGGAATTATCTGAAAGCAATTAATTCCCCATGCTTGGTGTGCTCGATGATTGCTCAAAGATCTTCCAGATTCTCAAGTAAGAAGAATTATGCTAGTGACTATAGATCCATAGGTCTTTAATTTTTTTTTAATATAGACTCATTTGAGAATCCCCTGAAAATTGTACACGCTGTGTGTGTGTGTGACAGACATTTTTTTCTTGTGTTTTCAGGGTACACAGACACATTTAATATCACTGACTGATCTCCTAGGAACACAGGATGCCTGCTCTAAAACTGCTCAATAAACTAGAGGTTAAAATCTTGAGTTGGTGATCAATCTTAAAAGGGTTATACTTCTCGCTTAATCTAGAAGCTTTTGCAGCTTATTAGAAGTCTCTTCATAGCCTGGAGTGGAGAATAGTGGCAGGGCAGTATGTTTGGGAGACTCTTGTCAACTGTCATCAACTTTGTCAATATTACCTGCATAAAATTGTCTTCCTGCTACTTTGGGTACACAACGGTAGGGGCAGGCCTGAGCCAGAGTGAGGGCTTTCAAGGAAAAGCTGTGAATGCTGGGTATGTGCTCAAGTGAAAGTTGATCTTCTGTTGCTAAGGTGGCAATAGTAGGCATGACAGCTTAACAACGTGGAGCTCTTAGGGATATTTTATCCATCTTCTACCAATGCTGGCCTTGTGGGCCATCTTTGCAGAAGACAAGCCAATGTAGTTCCCACACACTTAATTTTCTCATTTCATCACCACCACATTTTCAGAGTCCCAAATACATATAACTGGACTCATAAAAGAGCCATGTGGAGCAGAAAGGTAGAAAAGAAAATATGTCTAATCTCAGATTACTGTCTGCCTGTTCTCTGAGACCCATGAGCCACTGGAAACTCCACTTTAAGTGTCTTACTGAGTTACTCTGCAACTTAAATTTAATTTGTGTGCATTTTTGGCACAGTAGTTGTTTTAGTGAGTATTTTTGGCACCTTGACTTTGGCATTTTAAAATGCAACTTGTAGACCTTTTTCAAAGGTTGCTCTCCCACAGACTAGCTCTATGTGGCTGCCTCAGAAACCCGGATGTAATGAGCTTCTGAGCAAGGCACAGCCTAAGGACTGATTCTGTGTCCACATGCTTTAGAAAATATCTAGCATCAACATAGTCCACACTCATTTTCTTGAGGACAGAACAAAATGGCACTTCTTTAAGCATACTGGTACATATCTCTTATGTCTTTAAAGGTCTACAAAAACAGAAACCTTTAGAAAAATCCTGCCATTTTGGTAAATAATAATAATTATAACACCAGCAAAAAAGAATCTTGCCAGGATACAATCTTATCTTCTAGAGTAGCTAGATTTATTATATTAATATGTGCTGAGACTTTAAAAAGTAGTGATCTGTAATCTGGAGAGACTTGATTTTTATCATGGTGCCACTGCAGTGCCCAATAGAATGTGGCTCTCAAAGATGCAGGCCTCCTTTAATCAGGAACCAACATAGACTAGACTGTATCAAGGCTGACAGACATTATCTATCATATAAAAAAGTGAACTGAAGTTAACTTGCTCAAAGAATGGGAGGACCCCAATAGCCATATTTATTTCTATACAATGAAGATTCCAAGACCCACTGTGCTTAGCAGTGCGATCCTTGTCATTGTGATGTACCACTACCCCATTCCTTTCCCTTCTTAGGTTTTCATTTTGTAAAGAAATGCTATTTTGCACTAATCCTAGACACTAATGCTTAAATTTGTAAGAGCTCTGTCTGGCTAAATCTCACTTAAAACTCAGTTTTGGTATTGCTTCCTCCAGAAAACCATCTTTGACTGTCTCTGAGATAAGCATTTTTGGTGTGTCATAAATGTAGTGCATGGGCAATAGATTCAACAAGCACTACAATAGGAAAGGATGATGTAAATTTGAATAAGATGTAGCTTATAATTAAAATTATTACATCTTTTTTATAAATTCTTCTAGGTTTTCTACAAAGCACTGAACATTATTTCTGAATAGTAGTGCCATGTAATTAGGTGTCATGTTTTGTAATTTTAAAAGGAATTGGAGTAAGAATATAGCCTTTGAGGACGGACTACCTGGGCATGACCTATGATTCTTCTTTAAAAACTGTGTGACCTTGTCCAACTTAACATCTCTTGGCCTTGGTTTCTTTATTTATAAAATAGGAGCAATAGTGCTTACTTCAGAGGTTGTTGTGAGTATTCAATGCAATCATATATGCACGTAGGATAATTGCGCTTGCCACTGATTGAGTGCTCAGATGCCTTTGCCTCTTAGTGTTATTATTTTCAAGGTTGGCTGCTGAGGCCACTGTGTTCCCTTCTCTTCTCACTGCCCCTTGTATTTTCTCCTGAAGCTCAATATAAGGGGACCATCTCCTCACTCAGAAAATCACTGTCTAGGCACGATTGTGTTAGCATTCACAGCATTTGCCCCCTTTAACTGCCTCAGAATGAAAGTGATACAGAATAGTAAGTTCTGGTGATGGGTGTCTCCCATACCTCAATTTGAAGGGTCTGAGAATAACATATTTTTCTTCTTTTGCAGCGTGAGCCAAAGAGCTAAACATGGCCTGCCTAGCTGGGTGCTGGAGTAATAACCGCTGTGTACCATTCATTGCAGGGCTTGGGGGTGGGAGGGAGGATGCTGACGTGGACTTACACCCTCAGCATCTGGAAGTACTGGTGTAGAAGAAAGAAGGAAGAAGAAAAGGCTTGATGGTGGTCTGGGTTAAAGCGGGTGGTCATTGTAACCTACCATTTGAGGCCTGCAGCTAAAGAAGAGAATGTTCTAGCACATATTCCAATGCCCCAGCCATTTCCAGGAAATGGGCTTAAGGAACCAGAGCTGGGAGACTGCCCTACCAAGGGAGGAAAACTGTATCCATCAGAAACCCAGAAAGAATTCTATTTCTAACTAGTGATTTCAGGAGCAAAGCTTCTGCCTGCAGTTGCTTTCTGAGGCCAGAAATTCCACTCCAATGAGCTTGGGCTAAAACAAATGAAAGTGCCTAGAAGTGCTGATTTTATACTGAAACTCATTCAGACTTAAATTTAGTTATTCACTCGCTCTTCACAGATCAGTAAAAATAACATTTAAAATATACAGTTCATATTGCATCACCCCTCCAATTAAGCCTGCCAACGGCTTCTCACTGCACTAAAGTAAAATGTAATATCCAAACCCTTGACCCTGGATTACATGGACCTGAGAGAAATGTCCTCGCTTCCCTATCCAGCCTCATACACACACCAACTCCTACCACAGTGTGCTTCTGCTTCCTCAACGCACCAGCTCTGTCCTGCCCCAGAGCCTGGCACTTGACGCCCCCCAAGGTGTTTGAATAGCTGTGTCCTCCTTCAGACTTCATTTTACAGGTTGTTACTCAGAGAAACTTGTGTATCCCAACTAAAGTCGTCTACCCTGCCCTCCCTCACTCTTCATTCTGTCATTTCCATCCTACTTGTCTCAACCTATAATCATCTTTTAAAATTTATTTACATATTTCTCCTCCCCTCCCCCAGAATACATATTTAGAATTAATTTTCAGAAAAAAAAGATTTTATTATCTTAGACACTATTGTCTCCTGTAGGTATAAGGTGCCTTCCAGATAATACTCAATAAACATTGATTGAATAGATGAATGAATATGTTCTTATGAGGTTCCAGAAAATATCAGCCTCTTAAAATAAGGCAGGGGCATAGTAGACAAAGGAGAGAAGTAGAAGGCCATAAAACTGAAATACTAAAGGCAAACTTTATTTTATGCTTTGCTTAATTATTGACCCTATATACCTTTGTCAGACCACGATGGAATTGTAGTTTTGTGTCTAGATCAGCGGTTCTCAACCTGTGGGTCGCGACCCCTTTGGGGGTCCGACGACCCTTTCACAGGGGTCGCCTAAGACCATCAGGAAACACAAACATAATTACATATTGTTTTTGTGATTAATCACTATGCTTTAATTATGTTCAATTTGTAACAATGAAATTGGGGGTCACCACAACATGAGGAACTGTATTAAAAGGTCGCAGCATTAGGAAGGTTGAGAACCACTGGTCTAGATATTTGCAGTTGCCACTTTGCTGAAAAAGTAAGTTTCATGGCTCTCTTTAAATATAGCATGTTTGAATGCATTATTAATAATAGAAAAACATGTCAGCAACACTTACTGTGTGTCCAACACTCACATAAGGACTATATGTACATAAGGATGAAATTATCTATCTTCATAATAAGCCTATAGGGTAGGGAGTATTATTTTTCCATTTCATAGATGAGAAAACTGAGGCATAAAAGTTTCAACTATTACCCAAGGTCATATAGATTAGAAACAGCAGAGCAGAATTTGAACTCAGGGAGTGTGGCTCCAGAACCCATACTCTTTACTCTGTAAGGTACTAATATTTGGTTGTTTGATTGGACTTATATTTGAGAAACTCTAAGAGACATTTATTTCCTGCCCTTTGGGTACACAGCATCCTCTTCATTCATGGAACCTGTAGGTCTAACCAGCTATTTGTGTTACCCAACCATTTCTTAATGTCCATGGATTTTAAAATGTTTTCTAAAAAATGATAACTTTTAGATGTTCTTTAATTGGGGAAAGCATGTCTTTGATTGTATGCTCCCTCATGATTCATGCCAGCACCAAACAGTATTAGCAAATCATTCATGAGGATGGCAGGCTCAAATAGGCATATATGGGTTATTTCATTATAAATTAAATATTTTGTTTTTCTGGAACTATTTGTCATATTTTTGTCCTCCCATATGATTGATCTGAATATGGAGATCTATTAAATGAAACTGTTGATAAGTAGAGCCAACTGCTAATGAAAGGACAAAGCAGAAACGAACTCTCCTCCACTTTATCTTGTAGGGCTGGGCCCTCAGTCTGAACCCCTTCCCCTTTCTGAGAGTGACCTGCTGAAAAACCCTGACCAGAGTGACCAATCTCTATAACTCATGTCACTTACCTAAGCCCACCCAAATGACTAGCCCTATATAACCTTTGTTCTCTTGGGACTCGGGGCTCTCTCTTGCATCCAGTAATGGAGGAAGAGGGGGACCAAGCTGGCTTGAATAAAAGACTCTCTGCTTTTGCATCGGATTTGGCCCTCCCTCGTGGATCTTTGGGGGGTCTTGAAATCTGGGCATAATACTAACACCAAGAAATACTTCTTATCTTAAGAGAAGATAAAATCCCTACACAAGGAAAACCAAAGCAAAACGCTGATTGCAAGCAGAAAAATACTCATAGAATAACCTTGAGTCCAAGTCTTGCCTTTTGTTTTTGTCATGCAAATGGCTGAATGTAGAAACTGGTTTGTATTTTCTTAAGGAGCTATTCAGTAATTATTCATATCAGATATACTTAGCACTTGGCAATTTTTTCATAAGATAAACAAACCACAGGTCTTTTGATCACCCCTGTAATTCTGCTTAAGGCATAGAATCAGACTCTGCCACACACTCATTGTGTGACCTCGGACAAATTACTTAGTAATCTGGGGAGTGTCAATTAGGACTTTATATTCCTCAGCTGTAAGATGAGGATAACAATAGACACTTGGTGAGTTTAGGTGTGAGAAGTAAGATAATACGTGTGCAAGTACAGAGCACAATGGTGGGCACATCTGAGATAGCAGCTCTCATTACTGCCCCAGTATGCATGCTCCTCTTCTAAGCATCTGTAGAGAAGCACATACATGGGCCCTTGAGTGTTGGCGTGTGCTCCTTCATTGGTCATGTAAAGATATTAAACTTTACTCCAGTCAAGAATACCACATTGCTGAAGTAGCCTAAAGAATTTTGTCAGAGCCCTGATTTTGTCGAAAAAAAAGTGTAAAAATACCCATTTCCCCATGGGTTACAAAATAATAAGGTTTTTTCTCTCCTTTGTTATCCTTTCGGTTAGTTATTTCAGCATATCACAGCATTAAAATGCTTCCATGGAAAAGGTCACTCTCTCCGATCAAAACATTTCCTTGCTGTTCTGTCCCTAGAGGTGCACGTGGAAACAACAATCAATAAGAGAAGCTCCTGGAACAATGGGACTTCTGTTGAGGAATAGCCTTTAGGTCAACATGTTTTGTCATGGTTTTACAACCAATAATTTCTCTCATAATGTCATTTCCTAATCATTGGGTGAAAATAACTACAGTTGCAATAATAGGGCCCCATCAGGATCTTTAAGATCTTTTTTTCAGGATTTTGACCTTAACATTTTTTTCTATTTTGGCATTTTGGATGTAATGAAAACAATTCCTGATGCTTCAGACTGAAGAGATGAAACATTTTTCACTATGATACCAGCTGCGAAGTTAGAATGGCTAACCTGTATTTCTTTTTCCGTATTTTTTACTTTTTAATGTTTATATATTTCAACTATGCATATGGGGAATGGAAATGTGTTCATTATTACAATTCCTCATGACTTTGAATGACACCTATCTCCTGAGTTCAAAAAGTAATGGATAGGAATTTATTACTATAGGGTTGTTATTTTAATGCCTCCTTACTCTGTGAGCCTGCATGCAAAGCTCTGTGAAATCCCACATGCTACTGAGATTCCAAGTGGGAATACGTACAATTGCCCTTGATATGTTAAGCATGACAGTTTTAGAGAGTTCCTAGAAACTGTATCAAGTAAATGTGAGCTCTGATAGATGGGAGAAAGGCCCATAAATAACACTGGCAACTTTAAAACAAGACTTGTAGAGAAACTCTAAAGTAGTAGTGTGTCATGTCCTAATCATATCTACTCATGTATCTCTCCATTGTCCGGTGCTCAGACATTATCTGTCAGGATGAGGTCTATGTATATGTGGTTTGGTTTGAAGTCCACTGACCTTTTGTTTTAGGTAAGACTAAAAATGGAATTTTTTTTTATCATGTGATATTTCATACACACAAAAGAACATGTAAATCATGAGGCATAGTAATAAAACAATCACTAGCACACCTGCTACTCAACTAAAGACCATGAAACTTATACTGTTATTATTACATAAGCACTCCTCCCTGCACCTATACCAACTCCTGGAGGTAAATGCTACCTTAGATTGTTTTTGCATGATTTTGAGTTTTATACCTCATTATCTATACTAATAAAAGGGTAATATGCTAATTAGACTGGGAAACCTTCCAGGAGATCCTCTGGACATCCTTCTGGACAAAGCCATGGTGGTGGGGCTGAGGCAGAGGTGGTTAGGGGCGATCAGGCCAGGAGAGGAAGGAAGTTGGGGGTGATCAGGCTGGAGCGGGGGGCAGTTGGGGGCAATAAGACAACAGCAAGGGGGGGCAGTTGGGAGTGAGAAGGCCAGCGGGGGGACAGTTTGGGGCGAGCAGGCTGGCAGGCAGAGTGGTTAGGGGTGATCAGGCAGGCAGGCAGGTGAGCGGTTAGGAGCCAGCGGTTCCAGATTATGAGAGAGATCTCAGATTGGAGAGGGTGCAGGCCAGGCTGAGGGACACCCCCGCCCCCCTCTTCCATGCATGAATTTCATGCACCAGGCCACTAGTGTTAGTAATATTGTTGTTGCATAAAGATACCATGTATTCACTTTCAGTGCGTTTTTCTACTCTTAGTAGACCCTTGGAGCACTTTCCATTTTTGTTATTACAAACAGGGCTGGTAAGATATTTCATGCACAGTTCTGTGGGTGCACATAAGCAATGATATCTCTGTATGTATATCCAGAAATGGAATTGAGTATATACCTGAGACATGCAGTTTGACTGATATAAAAGTAACACCAAATTATTTTACAAGAGGTTGTACCATATGCCCTCTCCAGCTGGACACCCACTTTGCCACCTGGGGGATGGGGGTGCTGTGGCAACCTGCTTCGTACTTCATCTGGAACAACTTCACTTTTACACTTTACTCAGATCCTATGGCTAAAAGAGAGAGTAAAACTTCTCTATCATGCTGTTTCCTGTCATAGGTGAGCAGAGGGAGGAAGCCTTTTAGAGAAAGGATATACCACTAGCCCATATATAATCCAGCATATTACACAGAAGACAAGACCCTAGATATCTAGATGCTTGAGCACACCTCAAGATTCTTTCACAGCAGCGTGAAGCACAGGAACTATGCCCAAGTCTGGGAGAAACAAATGGATGCCCAGTAGAATGGTAGTGGACATCTCCTTACTCAGGTAAGACTAGGTTGTTAAAGTGGGACAAAAGTCACCCATCAAAATCATAATTGTTCTACTTCCTGTATACATGCTACTTAAATAAATATGCCCAGAACCGAATCCTAAGTATATCCAGGTATCTAAGTTGTTTTTATAAAATCTTCATTCTTTAAGTATATTTGTAAAACTGCATCTTCTCCAGCCATGAGGCTTGTGTCTAGTTCAGTCAAAACCTATTTAGGACAAAGTTGATACATTGATTGAAATTGAATTCATTTATGCCCATGTGAAACATAGCAAACAGCAACCCATAATAAATTTTCCTGTCCTTAACTGAATGAAAATAGGTTTTTATAATTGAATTTCTTTGATGTTTTCACATTTGCATCCTGAGGAAAATGGGAAGATTTATTATAGGCATGATATGAATTGCCCATTTGTAAAAATATTTTAATAACAGAGGTTTCTACAATGACTGGAAAGATGGAGAGATAAAAATGGGTCTGACAACCTTCCTTTATGATGAATTCAATTAAAAGATCAACATTGTTTTTATGTTAAGATGGTATTGGTGGAAATTTAAAGAAATCTATAGAAATGGAGTGATCTTTTTGACGAAAAAGTCTGAATGAGTAAATTTAGTGGATTCCCATGAGGTGTGCACTATAGATGAATATGATCCAGGACTTCACATCCACCTTAAAAACTGAACAGGAGGTTTTGTACGTACTTGAGGACTAGAATTTTCAGTTGTAACTCAGCCCTCACGTCTGCTTAACAGGAGTGTTTGCCATCTCATTTGTCACTTCTCATAATGTTTGTGCACGATAGGCACGTGATACATATTTGTGGAAACAACAGCTGAATGTACTCAACTGACCCACCCTTATCCTGCTCCTACCATGATCTATGATGCAAAGTTAAAGACAGTAATGAAATGACACATTTTATACACAGTCTTTTCTAGGGTTTCACAGATCAAACTTGCATGAATCTATCTACTTTATGAAGTGTTCTACTTTATAAAGTAGAATCTATCTACTTTATTGAAAATGACACAACAAAACACAACTGCCCATATTTCTCCTTATATCACCCACCTTTCACATTCATTTTTTCCCCTCTTTTTAAAACATAGTAATCCCTTATTAGCTTATCCAATGTCCTATACTTTTAAAAAATATATATTTTAATTGATTTCAGAGAGGAAGGGAGAGGAAGAGAGAGAGAGAAGCATCAACGATGAGAGAGAATCATAGACCAGCTGCCTTTTGCACGTCCCCTACTAGAGGGCAAGCCCATTGTTGCAGAAGACCAGAGAAAAACCAAGCAAGGCTTTTAGAGAAAATGAGTTACACTGTTTATTTATGCTGGCAGACTCAGCGGAATAACTTCCCAAATCTGAGTAAAGTAACATGCAGGGAGCTTCTCTTTTATATCTTTCTTGGGTCTTTGTCCCGCAAATATGGATTATGCTTCCTGTCTTTTCATGGGTTTTGAAAAAAGGCCCCAGGTGTTTGGGGTCCTGAGACCTGGTACCCCCCACCCCCCCGGCTGTGCATTGTTCAGAGTTTATGGCCTCTGTATTAGGTAACAAGTTTTGCAAGGCGAGTTTCTGGGAAAGAGGCAGTGACTTAATTATAGGTTATCAAGAATGCACCCTGGGCTTGCTGGCACAGATCCAGATTGCTACCCCCCCGCCCCCCAAAAAATTCAGGGTTACATTGGAATTAGCCCTTTTTAGCCTTTTCACCATAACCTGGGCATGTGCCCTTGACCAGAATCAAACCCTGGACCCTTCAGTCCGCAGGCCGATGCTCTATCCACTGAGCAAACTGGCTAGGGCTTCCTGTACTTTTTCCAGATGGGTTTGATATATGCATCTTCCTGAGAAAAAGCTGATAAATGTCAGGATGGTAGCAATGAGAGGTTCTGCCGTTGTTCAGTTCTGACCAGGGCAGGTCCTTAGACATAACTGCTTAACCCTATAATTGCTCTACGAGGTTTCCCAGACCCCTGCCTTTATCCTTATACTATAGGGCCACATATCTTCAAATACTAGACATTAGTAACCCCGCCCCTCCCCACTGGTTCCATGCCTCCTATCTGGGACCAATCAATGGCAAAGTAAAGGAGAGACACAGGGTAATTCTACACCGCAGCAAAATGTAGCATGCCATCTTGAAAATAGTCATACTATTTTGGGATTTTTACAGTAAACAAAACCCTGACAGCAGACCAGAGGGGCCATTTACGAGTTATAAAATTGCCTGTGTGAGATAAGGGAACTCATAAATGATTCAGTGAAGTGAGCAGGATAAATCTTACTTCTCATACACACGAAGCCGAGGAAGATTCTGGGATGTTCTCATCCCCTGATAATGTAAGAGAGAAACACATGTCCCGTTAAGAACCTGACATGGCATTAGAGCGCTATAAAATGTTCAATTAAACATGGCAACTGCAGGACAAATGGTGCCCAGGACACAGCTCTTTGTTTGCCTTGAAGAACTTTAATGTGTCTTATTTATTGAGGGCAAGGAACGTATGGATAGTAAAGTGACAGGGTCTAACCCACCTGAAAATATTTGTGTTAGTGTCAAGACAATAAATGGGGCAGCCTCAGGATCTTAGCCTTTTCAAAAGATGGACAGAGTTGCGTGTGGTGGATTGCACCTCATGGAATTAGAGCCGACTTAAGGAAAACTGTTCTAGCATCTGTCTTCTTTCAAGCAGAGTGTCAAGAGGAAAAAAGACTAGGTGGTGGGGTGAGGGAGAACAGGGGAGGGGATGGGAGAGGAGTGAGAATGGTGGGTGGCGGTGGCTGGGGGGAGAAGCAAGCAGGGACAGCTTGCGTGTTTTAAACCCTCAAGATAAGCTGTCGCTTAGAACCTCCACGGCTCCAGAACTGGACACTCGCGGTTGCTCTCTGGGGCATCTTTCTTGCTGTATGTGGGCAGATCAAGGCCACTGAGCTGTGACGCCCTGGCACTTGCCTGACCCGATATAATGGGCAGCTATTTACTGCAAACAAGGTAGATGGAAGAACATAGGCTTAAATGATGCTCTGGTGTAAGCAGGAATCCACTGGGACCGGCCGCAAACCAGTCAATCTTCTGGGTTTCCCCTTCCTCCCCCGCTTCTAGGTTGGGACTATTTATTTCCTTCCTTCAGGACCAAACCACAAATGCCTGACTGAGCAATGCTCCTCTTCCAGCCAACCCCCTGCCTCCCACTCAGGATCAATAGAGTGGGGGAAAGAAGCAATTGCATGACAATAAATAAAAAAGAAAACTAAGTTTGGATACCACCATTTCCAAACTGAGTGTCTTCTGGGCTCGTTTTTTATCCATTCCTTAGAAAAAACAACAAGGAGCAGCCCCAGGAGGCGTCTTGGTTAGGCTGTCAGATCGCTTCAATGAGAAACCCAATCAGACTTGATTTGTGAGGAGTGTCAGAAGCCGTTGTGAGTCATGTAAACATCGCGGGCTATTACTTGAGGCCGTTGCTCTGCAGGCTGAAGGCTCCTCATGTGTGTTTCTGAAGCTCGTGGGTGTTTATTTTTCCTGCATCTAAGAGCACACATTTGCACTCCATGTTTTCTGACTAAGGAAACAATCACAGTGGGAAGCCCTAGGTAGTGAATGTGAGTGAACACACAGTCAGGGGCCACGGCAGTTTTGTCTCTGTGTCCCAGATCTAAGCCCATCACAGTGGAGGAGATGATCCAGAAAGTCTTCCAGGGCATCTTGCTTTTCAAAGAGCCAAAGGATTTTATTCTTGTTATTGAATTGATTTTCTGTTAAGTGAGGTAAGACAGGCAGGTACACAAAAGGCTCGGCAACCTTGAGCTTCCTTGGCAAGGTCATGGCGTCAGTAATACAATAGGGTCCACACTCTCCAACTTCCAAATTGGAAAACGTGGACCTCATCCTTTCTCCTGTGGACTTCAGAAAGAGAAAGCAAGTCCTTTCCAAGACAATTATAAAGATGTAAATGGCCAGGTAGGTTAAAAAACCCTTACTTTGGTTTCAATTCAGTGCATATTCTTTTGTGAATTTCCTTACATAATATAAGGAGCTCAAACCCAGAGGCTCTGTTCCTTGGGTCGTTGCCATGCATGGAAGCCAGGTTCCTATGGAAAGCCGACACTGGGTGTATTTTTTATTTTCTTATTTTTTGGTAAGTAAGCCTACATTAGTTATAAATGGGAGAGTCATTCTATAATTTTATCATCAGATTGTAATAGCTGTGTGGGATATTCATACTATCTATAATAATATAAGCATAATATGCTAATTAGACCAGACATCCTCCCTGACGACCTTCCGGACGAAGCTGGGGCTGGAGGGAAGCCCAGGTCCCAGGTGCCAGAGGGAAGCCAGTGCCGGCAGCCAGGGGATGGAAGGCCTACTCTTGCATGAATTTCGTGCATCGGGTCTCTAGTGTTAAGTATAAGACCATACCTGGTTTTCAAACAATTTCATAAACCAAGAAAAGGCATCTTATATCTCTGCCAATGCTTCTATTCATTCTTTTAGAGGCTTTCACAAAACTTTCCTGTCAATTAATAATTATTTACGATAAAATGGAAGAAGAGTGGAACAGACACTTGAATCCAAAGATAACCTATCCCCCTCAATTCAGCCCACCCTTTCCAACTCATCTTTCCCCAGAATTATTTACCAGAAGTGAAGTTACTTTGCTTCACTGTAACCTACTGTTCTCCTGTGGGCATCAGAGCAGGCCACAGGCTGGGGATCAAATAGGTTTCTTTTCTTTTCTTTTCTTTCCTTTTCTTTTTCTTTTTAAAGTTTCTCTGTGTCTGGTTTCTTCCCACAACCTTCAGAGGAGCTCTTGGGAGGCAGATCATGGGTTGGAGCATTCTGAGTGCAATAGTCAGCTCTGTTTCTTTTTTCAGGCTGCCAAGAGTGATCTCATGTTCTGGGATACTTTCATATTTTCAAATAAATTATTTCCACGACTCTTATTATCTGCTCTGAGAAATTCCATTCTTGGCCGTGAGAGTTCTGCCAGTGGATGGTCATTTTCAGTGGACAGTACATTTTCACAGACATTTTCAGAAATGAGATAACCAAGGCAGTGTTTGGGATCCTTCATAGGAAAGAAAACTGAGGGTTTTGTTGTCCCCACCTATCACTAAAACTTGTTAAACAATTATGTTTTCACTTAGAATGGTAACTCTCTGAAGAACACTGCATAGAAAGGTACAATTTGGAGCCATTTTCTTATCTTCTAACAAAAAGGGTCATCCTTCCTCAACCCTTCAGTCAATGAGAATATACGGCGGGACTTACATATCACAGCTTGTAGAAAGAGATTGCCTGAGTGTATGTGGCATTTGGCCTTCATACCATCTTCTCAATGTGTGCGCGATTTACTCCATAGACTATCCACACTGACGTAGGGAATGAGCAGGGTTTGTAGGTAGAATTTGGGGTTTACAATGCTCTCCGGATGTGCAGTGATGTGTCTCATGTATGATCAGCTTCCACATGCTCATCACCTTGCATTCTTTTACAGAATATAGTTGATTTGTTTTCAGTTCGCTATAGAGCAGTTTTCCTCACTGCCATTTAAGCCAGATGATTCTTTGTTGTGGAGGCTGTCCTGTGCATTGTAGGGTATTTAGCAACATCCCTGGCTTCTACTCGCCAGAGGCCACCCCGACCCCAATCAAAAATATCTCCAGACATTGCCAACTATTCTCTAGGGGGCAAAATTAGCCCCAAGTGGAAACACTGAGGAAAAGTGTTTCCAGATGATTGGCATTCTGAGCTACATTTACAAAGTAGTTCTGAAGCCACTGTGTCAGCCAAGGAGGGGTGCCACTTAGACCTCCTTCCAGAGAGAACCTGCTGGCGGGGTCTGCAGCTGCCACAGCAGGGGGCTGATCTGAGGCCAGGCTTTCCCCAGGCTGCTCTCAGCTGAGGACTCAGCACAGCAGGGGCCCTGGAGTTGGACCACTTCCGCCTGCATGGAGCCTCTCAAACAGACAGTTTTTACTCAGGCTCCCTCCCCATGGCCTGGCTGAAACTTCCTCAGAGCTGCCCACAGCCTGAGTCTCTTTCCACCTAACCTTCCCCACTTCTCCCTCTCCTTTTCCAAGGGGTTAGACCTACATCATGATGGGCATCTTGCTGCCTTCTTCTTCTCCGCTCTATATTTTCCCCAATAAATATCTTGCATTGTTGTTGTTGTTGTTGTTAATCCTCACTCAAGAGTATTTTTCTTTTTTTAAAAAATTGATTTCAGAGAGGAAAGGAGAGGGAGAGATAGAAACATTGATGAGAGAGAATCATTGACTGGCTGCCTCCTGCATGCCCCCCACTGGGGATTGAGCCCACAACCCTGGCATGTGCCCTTGACCAGAATCAAACCTGGGATCCTTCAGTCCACAGGCTGACACTCTATCCACTGAGCCAAACCCGCTAGGGCTCGAGAATATTTTTCCATTGATTCTTAGAGAGAGTGGAAGGGAGGGGGAAGAAGGGTGGGTGTCAGTCATTCCAGCAGGAAGGAAAGCACATGTCACTGCTGTTACCATGGCCAGGGTGCCAGCAATCAGGCAAATGTGTGGAGATGGGAATGAGAGCACAGTGTGGGTGGTGGACAGTGACCACATAGGTGCCTCTGGAATGAGTGGCTTCAGGACAATACCCTAGAGGCCTGTGAGGTAGGGTGTGTGTGTGTGTATGTGTAGGGGAACAACTGAACCTTGACCAATCATACATGAAACCATGTGCTTTTGCCAAAGGCATATTGTTGGTTTAATCTCCATTGATAGTTTTTCTGATCATCCATTCTTTTTCTGAAATGTCTGAGCAAGTGGACTTGTGAACTGTCAGTTCTGGACTCTCTGGCTAGAGGCAGTAAGGGCACGGCCCAGGGCAGCACTCTCTCTGGGTGGACGTGACTCCTAAGAGCGTCCCCACCATGAGGATGATGCTCCTGTTCAGTATGTTTCAGAACCAAACTAACTCATAAATGACTTTCATGCCTTTACATTTTGCTTTTCTGTAGGAATTCAGAGATGAAAGTGGGTAAAGGGCCACTGGTGTGAGCAAGCAGCTTCCCTATAAGGAAATGATTCTGTCACTGCTGTTGCCGTGGCCAGGGTGCCAGCAGTCAGTGATGGCCAAGGCCTGTTCCTCTGCCTATAGATTTTCTCCAGTAGCATTGTGGTAGCAAAGATTTCAGAAAAAAAAAATCTATCTCTTTATATTTTTTAAGGAGTGTGTTATTGTCTAATGGTATTAAAAATGCAAACCAAAAAACCAAGATGGTGGCATAGGTAAACACCTGAAATTGCTGCCTCACACAACCACTTCCAAACTATAACTAAAAGACAAAACGCACATCATCCAGAACCATAGGAAGGCTCGCTGAGTGGAAATTCTACAACTAGAAGGAAAGAGAAAAGCACCTCAGTGGAGCTGCCCAAGTAAAGTGCAGAGATGTGGAGGCGTGTGCAGAAAGGACTGGCAATTGAGGACACGGTTGTCTTTTTCAATTGGGAGGGAGTCTCAAGCTCCTAACTGCTTTGAACTCCAGTTCCAGGTGAGTCCCTGGGGACCCAGACTCATACGGGGAGAAACTGGACTGTCTGGCATCACGTGGAACTCAAGGGCGGCTTTCTCTCAGAGGTGCTTGCAGC
>NW_006291231.1:5383045-5390615 GCF_000327345.1 Myotis davidii
GTCAATCTAAAAATCAAGGGAGTGCATAACCTGATGAACAGAATGAACTGGTAATTATAATAGAATCAGGGGCATAGAAAGGGAATGGACTGACTGTTCTTGAGCGGGGAAGGGGTGTGGGGGATGCGGGAAGAGACTGGACAAAAATCGTCCATCTATGGATGTGTGTTCGGGTGGGGCGGTAAGGGTGGAGGGTGGGGTGGGAACTGGGTGGAGGGGAGCTATGGGGGGAAAAAAGAGGAACAACTATAATAATCTGAACAATAAAGATTTAATAAAAAATAAAAATGCAAACCAAATGACTCCCTGTTACTGCAGCATAATCTCACCATTCTGGCAAACTTTTTCATCATCAAATAATCTGAAACTTTTTCCAATTGAAGATAATGCAGAGTTAATAATGCCCAATACCAAGGGTTCCTTTTACTCCAGATGCAACACTGAGAGCTGGCACATTGCTATCTAGCGTTCTTCTAGACCACTCGAGGGCCACAATGGGTTCTTAAACTGGACTGGAAGGCCAGAACAAAAGCATGGATGGAGGGTTTGTGTGAACTAAAATAAATTCAAAGTAAACATCATTACATAAAAGGATACAGTCTTTTTTTTTTTTTTTTTTTAGTTTATTTCATTTCAAACGGGCCAGATTTGGCCCACGCACCGTAGTTTGCCCACGGCTGTTCTAGACACAGGTAGCCCGATCTACTCCTTTTACCTTTTTTCTTGCTCTGACTCTTGCTCCAGCAGGTGTTTTTAGGAATCTGTGCAAAAGGCAGCCTCCAGACTTTTGCCATTATTTTGATAAACGATTTCTACTAGTCAGAGGTCTCAAAAACAAAAGTAGGTAAAGGTTAGTAAGGAGGTGAGTTTGGTGGAACGGGACAGTATACCTACAGGGTGTCTGGATTTTAAGGCTGTTTGGCCCAGTTTCGTCTAGCCTCCTCTGGCCCACCTCCTACCACACTCCCTGTTACTCTCTGTGTGCCAGCCACTCCGGCTTATAGGAGTTCCTAGAATGGCCTTTGTCCCTCTTGCCACATGCATATGACGGAACTCCTCTTTCCTCCCTGCCCTTCCCTTCCTTCCTGTGTAAGTAACCCAGTTTTTCAGATCTCAGCTCAGCCATTCTTTCCTTAGTGAAGCCTTCCCTGAACGCAGAGCTATAAACGTGCATAGTACCACGTATCAGATCGCTATATCATCTGATTAATGCCTGCCTCTCACTTAGGCTGAATGATCCGGGAGGTCAGAGGTCCTATTTCCCTTCTACTCCCCTCATTGTTACATCCCCAGTACCTGGCACATAGCAGGTGCTCAATAAATATGTATTGAATGAATGAGTGGATGGATCTATGAATGACTCAGTCAGGGATTTTCTCTGAGAAAGAGCATGAGATACACAACTGTGGCTATACCTTTCAAGGATTTCTCCTGTATTCTTGCCATGACTATCTACGGAAGCCTAAAAAATAGTAAGGGTAACAGGATATGTTTGGGATAACTGAGTTTCACTTGTTGCTCAGGATGTACTGTTGGAAACTCTCCTGTGATGAGGTTTATAAAAATGCTTTCTTGAAATGCTTATGGAACTAAAGTGCAATCTGGGCTTCCACTTTCCATTGCATCCTGAAGGACTTGAATAACGAATACTTTTTCTTTAATCTGTATCCCAACCCTCCCTGTAAATTTCATAATATTGAATGATGCCATTCAAAATTTAAATGCCAAACAATAGAAATTATGGAAACCACTGGATGAAGGAACGCCATAAACGAATACAATTAAATGTTTTCATTAAAGGAGTCTTCCTAGGATAATGGACAACACACTTGCACTGTGAATTTAGGATTCATTCAAACCACTCAAGGTGATTTACACACCAGAGATGACCCAAGGGAAGACTGGAGATGACATTGCACGATTCCAGCTACCTCAAATGAACCTTATATTCGTGCAACCCTCAGGTAGCTTTCTGCAAACACAAGAAGAACTCTTCCCTCTGCATCCTCTCCTTTTGAGTATTCATGGCTTCCTTTGAAGAAGCTCTGTTCAGGAGTCAAAGTCATTTCCACCCTGGCACTGCCTTGCTAAGCCCTGTGGCTTCCTCTAACACATCACTGCCACTGTCACTAACTCTGAGAAATGAGCAGCCTGGGCCGATAGCTCCCTGGGCCTGAATGATGTGGCAGTGCTAGTCGCAGGGTCGCCGCAGGCGGGAGAGTTCCCTCGGACTACTCAGTCTTCTGTCTTGGCACTTGGGCATCAGGACTTCAGAAAAACTCTCCCACTCATTTGAGGGTCTGAGCAAACGATTAGAAAGCTGGGGCAGAACCTCCTCAAAGATCACAGGTCTAAGGGAGCAGATGTTAAGTTCAAAGTTGGGAGCTCGTCTTTGACCACACGCCCATCTCCCGTGCGGCCTTGACCCCCTCACGCGGCCCACCCGATGCTCTTGCTGTCCGGTGCCCATCGCAGGGCAGCCGCTGCCTCATTTCCCCTTTTGTCCTCTCCGGCGGCTGTTGGCTCCTTGCACAAACAAGCGCTTATGCTAATCGCCAGATAGAACCCAGCCTTAAAAAGGCGGGAGTGATCAGTATCCATCATCTCTCCCAGCGCCTTGTCACTGCATCAGTTAATACAATTGAGCAAGAAATGCCACCGGCCCGGGGAGAAGCCTCGCACAGCCTTTCAGGGGGACTCTCCTCCCAGCATTTTTCCCTCGCATTAGCTCCTGTCAGCCACCACACAACAGAACCCAGCGGTGTCAATTATATTTGATTGACTGAGGAAAGCGCACACACAAATAAGCGAAAACAATGGACACAAAAATCTATAGATGACTCCCCTTGTCAGAGAGACCGCCTGTCTTCTCCATTTTCATGCGGCCGGCGTCCTGCTGCTCCCGGCTTAAATGTTTCCTTCGGCCCCCAAACTATCACCAATTAAGTTAGCAGGGTCTTCAAAGGTGTCAAACGACTCCCTAGGCAATCGGCTCTAACTGCTGTTCAATAAATGAGGTCTAATTTATCAGTTTAACTTCACTTCTAAACACCTAATGCTTCCCAGCGCTGGGCGCCTTTTACCAATGTGTGCGCTCCCCGCGGCCGGTGGGTGGTGCGGGAAGCGGGCGCCTCGGACCACCACCGCTCACTGTGTTGGTGCATCTTTTACTCCCTTTCGGTGTCCACTTTCCAACGTTGTACTCCCCCCCCACCTTCTCGCCTTGCGCGCGCAAACACACACACATGCAAATTCCCCGACACCAAACCCACGTCTGGACAATCTTGGGTGCCGACAGCTTTAATAAGGAGCCAGGGGCGCAGAGCCTGTCTCCCTTTTTAGGCTCGGCCTTTGTGTTGTCACTGCGCGGAGACCCACGTTTTTAAAAAAACTCCAGGAGGCGAACTTGGCAGAAGAACCGTAAATGAACGTATACTAGTAGGCTCTCATTTCTAAATAAATGGAACAGGTACAGATTTGGCAAAAGGTCTATTTAAGTAGAAAGTCTTACAAATAAATGGGCCAGAAATTTTAATTAACAGCTCACGAGTGAAAAATCATTCAAATCCATCATTGAGAAAAAAAGCTCAAACATACTAACCACATTAGAATTGCTCAAAATTAATCTTAATATCCAAATAATGAGCAAGATAGATAAAAAGTACACACATACCATATATATATATACATGAGCTTATTTGCAAAGTTAGGCTAGATATAAAATTTGAGCCGAGGTGAATGGGCAATACCCTGCATTATATTAAAGAAGTGTGACTGTGTTATGTGGTGACTGTGGGGATTTTTCATTTTGATGGGAAGATCCCTAATTTGGCAGCTCTGTCTCAGGTAAGGAGTAACTGGAATTGGGCTAACAATCACATTGGGAAGAAAATTTCTCTCATTTTGGCATATCAACATTCTTCCATGATCTTAAAAGATTTCTTAAAGACAATATTTTATTAGTGTGTGCTGTCTCTGTAGTCTCCTTGAGCACTTAATTTGGCCCTAATCTACCTGAGGAATCCATCTGCCTAGAGGAAAATTAAGTTTGGTTACAGAAAGAAAGCGAGTAGAAACTGTCAGCTCTTGACATGAACAATAGAATTGAACAGCAGGGAGCCGTAACCAGGTAAACCAGGATGGTATTTTACAGATTCCTCCCCCCCAACCCCCCACCACCTTGGCATATGGAAAACCAGGAGGACCAGCTCACACAGTGAGAGGGCAGTGGTTTAGAGAAGACTCCTACCTCTGTGGCAGTACACTTACAAGGCAAAGAACAGCTTCTCTCTCTCTCTCTCTCTCTCTCTCTCTCTTTCTCTCTCTTCCATTCTCCCATTAAAAGAAACTAGGAGAAAGAGAAAATTCAAAAAGAGAAAGTTGTCTCCCTCCCCATTCTTTGGCCAGGAGAGGGGAGGTGTCTGGGCTAAGAGAGTGTGGCGGGAGGGTAGAGGGGCCAAATGCACAGATTGAAGTAGCTGGGGAAGCATGGTCAGCTGGAGGGATTTAGCTGTTTGGGGATTTAGTTTCCTCAGGCTGTCCTCACTTTCCAACTGCAGCCCACACCTGCCACGTAGAAGTCTCTGGTTGCTTCAAACTGTGAAAGTTCCCACCTACCATCGCCAACCTCCTCTTGCTCTAACACTTAACATCATATCATGTGGGGCTTCGTTGCTTTTATCTATGGTAGCCCTGACTCTCTAGTTAGCTTGTCAATTTATTGATATCAGCGATTATTATTATTTTGAAACATAAATGAACAGTTTAATGAATTGTCATGAAGTAAACATTCCAGGTCACCACAAACAGGTCACATTGAGCCTTGCCAGCTCCCCAGGAACCTTCCCTGTTTCCCTGTGCAATCACACCCTCCTCCCTCCCCCACAAAATAACCACTACCTTACTTTTATTATAATTACCCACATGCATATTTAATGAGCATCACAAACCCGACAGGAACCCTTGCTCCAGGCATCTCCCCACCACCACCATCATCAAAATACCCTGTTCCTCATCCCCTCTTCCTTAAGTCGTTTCTGATTTCTCTCCTTAATCCCCACATTTGATCCTTCACCTCTCCTGGTATCATATCTTAAGAACACAGACAATCAGCACATGTAGTATGTTATGTAGTATGTTTCCCCTGGTAACTCCCTGGCTTAAGCCACCATCATCTCTTTCCCAGAAAACTGCAGAAGCTTTCTGACATGTGTCCCAGGTTCTTTTGCTCATCTATCATCTGTTTTCAGTGGTATGCTGGTAAGTGTTTCATGGGGGAAGGAAAACCTTGAGTTGTAGCATTTGCCAATTCCCTGAGATTTTGTCTTTCTAACAAGATGCTGATATTGTTAGGTGATGCCAAGGCTCCTTGGAGGGACAAGAAGATAGAACCTATCCTGCAGGCTGGGGAAACCTGATTTACAAAATTAGCCTTAATTCACAAGGCAAATTGAGTATCAGAAAGCGCCAGAAAGTCTAAGAATTCTCTGTAAAACAGACTCATGCCAGTTCTAGATTCGCCATGGATCCTAGAATCTTTTTTGAAGTTGAGAGTAGGGGTCAATGGAAAAGAGAATTTTCTGCAGGTTCTTTCTGATTTTGGCATATGTGGAGCACTTAAAAAATATGGGTTCTCCTAGACCAAGAATCAGAATATGTAGGGGTGAATATTCACACAGCTCCACATATAACTTCAATTTACACAGCTCCACCTATAACTTCAATTACCAGCCAGGTAGCACCAGCTAAGCCCCACCCAGGAGGAGGCAGGTGGGCTGATCCTTGGTCACTATGCTGAGAAAGAAGGGTGGGCGTGGGAGAGCGAAGAGGAGCTCGGTGTAGCAGAGTTCAGCCTGTAACTTTACTTACGCACACTACCATTTCATACCTGCAAAATAAGCATGGTAGCACTCGGATTTATTGGTTTTTAAGAATCAGTATTGGCTGGTTGAGTTCCTTTTAGGCCTTGGCCGATGTGTGTGCATGCTGTAACCTCACCTGTGACCAATTCTGAGTCCTAGCAGAAAGGCACTGGATGCTTCTGATTTATAACTTAAGTGAAAATTCTGAGAACTTGGAAACTTACCTCACCAGGACTCTTTAAAAGAGAAACAACTGACCCAAAGCTATCCAGGGCCAAAGCATGATGTGTCTTGTGGGTCTTGCCTGGTCCTGACTCCCATTTAGTCCGGAGACTGATTTCCCGGGTCATAATGGAGGCCTAATTGAATAATAAAAAAAGAAAAGCCCATTACTCGGTGGGAGCAGGTTATGTGAATTGAGGCTAAGCCGGGATCCAGGAGGCATTTTCCCAGTTCTTCTTATGAAGCTATTACTCAATTTTTCACATTAAAAGACATCCCCAAGACAGAATCAGCAGAGACAGGATAAGAAGAAGAAAAATGACACTGTAGTTCTCGAGGAAAACAAAACCCAATTCCAAATGCTGCCCATCAGCTCAAGCCATTCATCTTCTCTCTCCTTTCATGTCATCTTATTTCATTTCTATTGGAAACCACCAGGCAGGGATATGCCTTTTGAGTGATCTGGACAGCACCATAGGTCCAATTGCTGTTTAGTGAGTCTAAGCTTTGAGACTCTTAATAAAACTGAAGGAAAAGAAAGATCCAAAGAGGGACTGTTGAATTAGGAGAATTGTCACCAGAGGCTTATTGAAGCAAATACAAATAGTAGTAAATGGAAATAGAGGTAAACAAAAATTGAATTACTAGTTCAAAATATTGATATTTTTATCCAAAAAATTTGATGTGTTTCAGATATTATTTTTCAGCTCTTCAGTTGGAATTCAAGTGGGAACTATTTAAAACAAACAGGATGTGTAAAATCCACATTTATCAACCAAATAAATTGAAGGAAACCTCTACCATGGATTTTCATCTTTACAATGAGAACTGTAAGGGTAGTTTTAAGGATTAAGCAAAGTATATATAGCCCTTAGCATGGTTCCTGATTTAGCATAGGTATTCAGTAATTGTTAGCTATTACCAAAGCTATTGAAAAGGATGGCTTTAATGCACAAGATAGTTAGCAAAAACTTAAATTGTGAACCTTTTCAGTTATTATCTATCTACACTAATAAAAGAGAAACATGGTAATTGGTGTACAACTGCTACCCTTTTCATTGGCTAATCAGCAAGATATGCAAATTAACTGTCAGCCAAGATGGCGGCCAGCAGCCAGGCAGCTTGAAACTACCATGAGGCTTGCTTGCTTCAGTAACGGAGGACTCCAATGTTCCCTGCCTGCCGTTGCCAGCCTCTGAGCTTGCAGTTTGAAACATTGTAACAAATATAGAAGCTAAACAAAACGCCAGAAACCTGCTTTCAGCCCGCTTGGATCTCAGAGCTGGAGTTGATACAGAGTTTCGATTAAACAAACCAGATACCTGCTTTCAGCAGCAGAGGCCTCAGAGCTGGAGTCAGAGCTAAAGCGGCCCAGAATAAAAAAAAAGAAAAAAAGGAGCAGTTGGGAGCTTCTGTCACCTGCCAGCCTGAAAACAGCCCTCAGCCCCTCACCCAAACTGGCCAGGCACCCCAATGGGGACCCCCAC
>NW_006291231.1:5391231-5425317 GCF_000327345.1 Myotis davidii
CCCCCCCCCCAGTGCACAAATTTTTGTGCACCGGGCCTCTAGTATATATATAAAAGGCTAGTATGCAAAGTGTCTCCTCGGGAGTTTGACCGGGAGACCGGGAGTTCGATCTCTCTCTGTGATGGGTGCTGACCACCAGGGGGTGGTGCGGAATGAAGGAAGGCTCTGGCCAGCAGCTGGAAGGCCCTGATCGGCCCTGATCGCCAGCCAGGCCTAGGGACCCTACCCATGCAAGAATTTTGTGCATCAGGCCTCTAATAAAATATAAGGTGTGTGTGTGGGGGGGAGGGGACAATGGGGGGTTTAAGGACACATATGTAATACCTTAACCAATAAAGAAAAAAAAAACACAAAAAATAAAAAAATTAAAAAGTACACTACAAATTTTTTTAAAAAATTAGATACATTCTTACATTTTTATGATTTAGGGAGTTAATTTGTAAATTTGTAGATAATTATTCATTAACTCATATTTTGAGCACATGCTATTTATGTAGTTTCTACTCAAAATGCATTGTGTCTACCTAATGCTGTATAATGCCCTCTGAATGAGAGAGGTTGGTCAACAAAGACTAAACATATAGTAAGATAAAAGCAAGGAAAGAGGTCTGTGTAAGAGGATACGGAAACATTGAGAAGGGCATCTTACTTAAATATTTCTTAGAGGGGAGAAAATGTAAACCAAGTAAAGTCTTGACAGGAAGAAAACTTACAGTCTGAAGAATCAGCATGTGGAAAACCCAGAAGCATGAATGCACGATGCATTCTGGGAAGCAAATAATTGGGCAAGGCGGAGGAAAGCTGCTTGTGGGGGTAATGCTGGAGAAATAGGGAGCAGTGGGGTTCCTGATGCCTTTAAATCACAAAAGTTACACATTCAGATTAGTATTTTGGTAAGACCACCCTGGCGACAGTTTGGACGATGGGTTGGGGACCTCAGTTTCTGGTACAAGAACGTAACCATTATATATCTGTGAGTTGCTATCTATTTGTTTTGTGGCTCAATATAATATAATCAGAATAAATGTTTCCAAGTTAATTCTTTGGCGATATACCCAAAGATATCCAGATAATCAATCTGAATTTAGCTGTAGACAAATACATAGTGTCAAGGTGAGAGGTTGAGGAAATTCTCACCTGATAGTCTCTGTTCTCTGAGAATAGGTGGCAAGGTTATTAAGAGTGAGGCAGGTGGAGTTGGGGTTCTCATTTCAGGCTTTAACCATCTGACTAGGTCACTGAATCACAGCAGGCAAGTGTCCTATCACCCACTGACTCCCATCCTCCTCTTCGATCACAAATTCCCATTTCTCCCTGAATTTGGAGTTGAGCCCAAATGATGTCCCACTGCAACAACACCCCATTGCCGTGGTCACTACGCTTACCACAATAGTTCCTCCAAATAAAGTCTGCCTTTCTGTTCTTTAACAGTGTCACGAACAATTTTTCTTTAACACTGCTAACCATGAGGAAGGCCAGCTGCGGCTGCCAATCCCATGGTTCCCAGTGAAAATCACATGCTTCTGGTTAATTGCTCCCTGCTGTTGACCATTCCTTACCCTCCTCACTGTGGGACTCAAAACCAGACAGGGCTAGTGTGCCTCCAGCCTGCCCTGAGCTGAACCCTCGCAAGCCCGTGTGTAAAGGCCTTTTTATTCTCAAAATCAGGACCAAATCCATTCTGCCTCTGACCTGTTTCCACAGTCGACTGCAAGTCTTTCATGTCACCTGTCATTACCGAAACTCTCACATGTCTGCCCTTCCTTCTCATATACCCACATTTCTCTCCTCCTGTCCCCTCCAAACCCTTCCTTGGGAAGGGTGCTCTTGGGAACTCCCTCTCAGATCTTGCACCTTACAGGTGGATGGGCAAGTCGGTCAGCATCAGGGTGTGTGTAGTCTTAAGGAACCCACTCTGGCTATAGGTCAAAGCTGTGTTTCCCAACCCAGCATTGTTAGAAATTGTTCTGCTATTTGAGGTCTATATCTGGCTCTGGCTCCCATGTAAGAGAAGGGTTAGGACTGACACTTCACTGACTCCAACAAAAAAAAATTGTCCATCCATTGACATCCCCTCACTTCCTGCCGTGCTTTATCCAAAAACCCTTTCAGACTTCTGTTCTTGCTCTTCTTAAAGCCCATGGTATAGCATTAAAATTAAGTCTCTTAAAAATACCCTGTTCCTTGCATTAAAAGTATAATTTGATCAAAAAGATAAATCTGTTGTTACCCAGTTAAGGAAAGATTACATCTAGGAATCCAATTTCTTTCTTATTTTGAGAAAGAGAAAAATAAACAATCAGAGATACAAATGGTAGCTGAAAAGTAACTTTTTCTGCCAGAGCCCTGTATTTTTAGATAATATTCTCCATCTTCACACCATCTACTTAACTGCGGGTGGTTTCCCAATTTCCTGAGGTATTGCCTTTCCGTCAAATGCCGAGCCTGCAGCCAAGCCTCACTTTTCTCTCTCCCAATGGCTTCTCCACTTTCAAAGCAGTTTGTGGCTAAGTCAGGGATCACCTTCCAGAATGATGAGAGAAGTAGGAGCACAACTTAACTTGGTTTTGGGCCCAAAGGTCTTAATGTCTAGAGTTCCTAAAACCCTGTGACTGAAAACTGTGCTCATTGCCGATCATTGCCAAGGTGTATAAAAGTTTTCAAGCGAAAAATTCTAGGAAGCTTGTGGACTCCAGGGTGCTGTATAGGTCACTGGGAATGGATCTGCCCACATTCTGGCCAAAGACTTTTCTCTAATGTGATCACAGGCCCAAATGCCTTAAATTGATCCCTTTTACTTGTTAGCAAAGTATGAGACATAAAGAATTTGCCACAGGAGAGTAACCGTCTGCTCCTTGTTCATGCTTTGTCAGCTTCGTAAGGAACTATGTGTGGTCTGTTAGGCACGATGCAGGGTAGGCAAAGCTGCAAATGAAGGTGGGTCGTTTCATAGGCTATTTCTCTTCTTTTTTAAAAATTAATTTTAGAGAGAGGAAGGGACACACACAGCTACAGAGAGAGAGAGAGAGAGAGAGAGAGAGAGAGAGAGACAAAGATGTGGAAGAGAAACATCAATCAGTTGCCTCCCATACATGCCCTAGGCTGGGGATCAAATCTGCAACTCAGGCATGTGCCCCGACAGGAAAACAAATCTGTAACCTTCTGGTGTATGGGACAACACTTCAACCAGCTGAGCAGGGATGCTACTTCCCTTACTAGTATTTTTATTTACAGTTTAATGTTGGTCCTCACGTAACATTTATGTAACTAGAAATCTTCATGATAGCAGGGAATTACCAAATTCATGCTCTTCTTTTCTTCCCACTAGAACCCCATTCCCAGACTCTTTTGGAGTTGTGTGTGGCCATGAGCTTGAAGTTTAGACAGTCAAATTAAAGGACATGCTGTGGTATTTCTTCTGGGCAATGGCTTTTCAAGAATAACCTGTGTTTCCTCCAGTCTTTCCCCCAATGCATTGGCTGAATGGGTGGATGCAACTGATGGTGAGCCCTAGGGCAGTGATGTCGAACCTATGACACGCGTGTCAGAGGTGACACGCAAACTCATTTTTTTGGTTGATTTTTCTTTGTTAAATGGCATTTAAATATATAAAATAAATATCGAAAATATAAATCTTTGTTTTACTGTGGTTGCAAATATCAAAAAATTTCTATATGTGACACGGCACCAGAGTTAAGTTAGGGTTTTTCAAAATGCTGACACGCCGAGCTCAAAAGGTTCGCCATCACTGGCCTAGGGGAAGGCAGAGCCACAGAGGGGAGTCTCGGAGCGCCTAGTGCAGAGGGGCCTTCTCCAACCAGGGACACCTGCTCGGATATTTCCGTGAGCAAGAGGTAAACTTCTATTGTATTTGTCTTACACATTTTTGTGTGAGGCCTACCTTACCTGAACTCATTCAATATGTCCACCAGATTCACGTCATTCCTTATGAATGTTCTGACAGATCTCGTGTATTTATTCAAGAATATTTTTGTCCAGCTTGGAAAAAAAACACACTAGCCCACCTGTGTAGAACTTTTCAAGACTCCAGTTTTTGCCATTTTAGTGCTACCATTTATAGTAATCATGCTGGATTATTTATTCTGAATAATAACCAGCTCATTTTACGTTCACATTTCACTCTCTGCTTTACATTCCTTATTTCAAATGTGCTTGTTTCTGAGCAACTGTTGCTGAACCTGTTTGAGTGTGTAGTAATCCACCCTAAAAGGGAAAACATTTGTGTATCCATGGTGTATACTATCTTTTATAGATACAGCCTCCTCAGCCCACGCCATAGTGTGTGTAAAGCCCCAATTTTTGTCAGTTGCCTAATTAGCACCCTTTATTTGTATTTGACGTGGTTGATTTTGAGGGATCAGAGAAGGGAGGACTATGAGAGCTACAAAAGCCAAATCACAATTCCCTTTACTCAACTTGAAAGGACATGGACACTTGTTGCAGCCACTTCATGGTAGCTTTGGAGCTTTTTGCTTAGAGCATGGGCTAGGGCCCATGGCTAATGAACATGTTACTAATAACAACTAAATCTGCAAAGCCGTTTATAGCTTATATGATTTTATTTATAGTCTTCACAACAACCTGGGAGGTTGTGGGCAGGGGATTTGATTCTGGGATTCCATTTGAAAGAACTGTGGTGCAGAGTAAATACTAAGTGATAGGCCGAGGAACTGGGACTATAACACAAGTGACCTGTGTCTGTAGCCTTTGTTTTTCCCATCGTACAATATGGTGATTGTCAGCCTCCAAGTGTACCGTTCACCTTCACGTCCCGCGGCATCATTTGCTCTAAGATGGGACAGCCTCCTGAGCTGACTTCCAAGGGTCCCTCACTTGACGCGTTTTATGGCTACATTCTGCCATCTGCTTTCACACAAAAAAAGTTTCCGGATTTCCATTATGCTGATGGCTGAGGGTTTTTCTCTTCTGCTAATTCTGTCTGCACAGTGTTGAAAGGGGGTCAAGCTTTATTTACTGAAGAGTCCTTTCTTCATTTCCCCTCACTCAACATTGATTCCATGCCCTTAAATGCATTATGTTTGAAGCTGTGATTTTTTCCCCCTGAAATTGAGCCAGGAATGAAGTTAATCTCAGCCCATTACACTACTAATGCTCCTCTTCACCTCAGGATGTTTTCCAAAGTACTTGAGAGTCATTATCCCTAGAGGATCTAGCAGTTTACTAAGTTTCCACTTTGTTTAAAATTAGTGTAACCCTGTAATTTATTATCTTGGCCAGGATCCTTTTAGTGGCAAGGAGGCTCTATTAATAATTATGTGGGGACAACTGGCAATCCCCGGTTCCATCCCAATGAAACGGGCACCTGTGCTCACCCAGTTAAAAGGTGATTTCATGGTGTGGAAGGCAGTGTGCTCTGGCTCTACAATCAAACACTAGTACTCCCCCTGGTTATTTTTTACTTTAGCAGCCAATTATTTTTTCCTCATATCTCATCACAATATGTAAGGACACATTGATTTATATGCTTTAAAAACGTCTGTTTTCAACACTACACTTTTGTTCTATAAGGCAGGATCTAACACCTAGCACCGCATTTAACACATAATAGGTACTCAATAAATGCTTGTTAGATGAGGGACTAAATAAACAGATAAGCCTACTAGTCAAAGGCATCTGATTAAATATTTCAAAAGAACCCAAAATAAATAAGGTTTTTGCAAAGAAAAGAAAATGCCAGAGATTGGGCTACTTTGGTAGATTGCAGACCTGAACACAACCGCTTTGTACTTGTGGTGTCTGGGGGAAGTCCCACCATTTTCCTCACCAATGGCATAATAGTAGATTTTGTGCTGAGAAACGTTTAAGTTTAAGGGCATTTCAAAATGCATTAATGGTGAATTGTGAATGTAAAGGTGTAATGGAGTTTTTTTTGGTTCCCTGGCTGCTCTGGAAGCCCCATGGAGGCAGAACAAAGGCTTCAGAGGCCATTTATTCAGGCATATGGTCAGCAACCAAAATCTACAGATCATTGAGTTAGTAAGGTGTTACAGGACTGCCTCATGTGAATCAAACTCAGAAGATGTGAACTTTAAAATTTACAAAGAAAATTAGGCCAAGCATACCAAATACTCATGTCTACCGGCCAGCTCAATTTGTCTTCTGTGGCTGCTTGGGAAGAGGCCAGGAAGCAGTGGCATAAAGATAATGTCATTGGAATCGAGGTTTGAGGATTTGAAGTGTTCAGGTTCTCCAGGGATGTAAATAGTGTTGGGTATTTGGAGATTCATCTTATAGAAATACTCACATCTGCTCTTTAGAGAACGCTCCTTCCTGTACAGAGCCATATAAACACATATATTTATAACTAGAGGCCTGGTGCATGAATCTGTGCACCAGTGGGGTCCCTCCGCCTGGCCAGCGATCAGGGTGGCCAGCCGGGGAGAGGGACCATGGGAGGTTGGCTGGCCGCTAGAGGTTGGCTGTGGGAGCACACTGACCACTAGGGGGCAGCTCCTGTCTTGAGTGTCTGCCCCCTAGTGGTCAGTGCATGTCAGAGCAACTGGTCAACCAGTCGTTTGGTTGACCGTTCATAACGGTTGCTTAGGCTTTTCTATATACAGATTTTAATATCTATTTTTAAATTGTTTATAACAATACACACACTACATTATGATAAGGTTTTTAAATTTTAAATAAGGGAATGAAATCCAAGAAGAAAAAACAGTGTATGTGTGGTGGGGGGTGGTGGTGATGGGGGATAACTTGAGGTCTATGAAATCCTGCATGCTTGGAGGTTGGTTGTAAATTTGAACCTGAACCTTTCAGTAGACAGGATGAAGGAAAAAACTGATTGATTCTTCCTCTCCAGTTCCCATTCATCATCTCCACATGCCTGACATGTTACCAAATAACTGAGTGATTAAGTTATATCCTGGGTTCAGAGATTGGATTGGATTAGATTGGATTGGATTGGAAGATTATCTAGTTTTTCCAGGTACAAATATACATATCATCTTCCAGAGAAGGTATGTTTACATCTGGATGACTTAATCCTGACTTCTGTTTAGAGGGTGTTTGTTTTTCAGCTTATTTCCAAACTGTAAGGTGTGGGCTACTTGGAAATAATTCTGTGTACAGGTTCCAATAGACACTTAATAATAATTATAAAGACATGGTATACATAGTCTTAGTTTAAGAATGATCAACTAACCTTCCTGACATATAAACCACAGATTTTTTTGGAAGAAACATTATTATCCCCCTACCACATACACATTATGGCCTACTATCATTGAGGCAATGCCCTGACTCATTTCTCTTTTGGGCACAGTGAAAGAGTGAAATTCCTTTCATGATTAGCCAATTCCTTAAGTTCCTTCTTACAACATGATATGAATCATGAGAAAATGTCATTTTACTACTGAAGAGCGTTTCTCATGTGTGGTACCTCCTCTATCCTCCACCATCTCCCAGCTAGATGAGAGTTCCTGCTGTGACTTGGGCATGTGTCATACTACTCAGGTGTTGAGGTTGCAACTACTAGGTTGAAAATCACTGCCATAGAAAGCAATATTTGGTAAAGACTAAAATTTTAAATAATGAAGTCACCTTAACTGGCCACTGGCTAGGACGTGATAATGTTTTTGTTCTAGTGAGTTTGTTGTTAGAGCCATCTTTATTTGATTGTGATCCAATCCCTGAAAAGAGAATTACCAAAAATTCACATTTGTGCAAATTTTAAGATACTAAGTGTGATACCTGTACATGTTTAGATACAGACAAAGAACACATCTACAGCAAAATAAAAATGTCCTATGGCATAAGCATATTTAAAAAGAATAACAACATGTTGTGGAGAAGGTGACATATTGCTAACTTCCATTGCCAGGGTTGGAGAACAATCTCCATGATGTTCAGGGGCTGCTTTCAATTAGGCATCCCTTCATTTCATCCCTCATTAGAGACAATCAGTGTCTACATACTAGATGGATAGATGTTTCTAAAATGTTGGCTCGACTTATATAGAAAAAACTCTGCTGGAATTATAGAAAAATAATGAAGAAATGATTTAGTGAAATATTCATAACCAGCTTACATGTGAAAAAACCCTCTTTCCTCCTACCTCACTCCCGGATTAGGTCCTTTATAATGATTTTTTGATGCAAAAAGCATACTCTTAATCTGGGCAAAAGTTCTTATTTATAACCAACTCATGGGCCCATGTAGATTTTAACAAGTTTAATATGTTGACTGAACAAATGATGACATTACAGCTTGCAAGGGAAAGAACTTGAAATTCCGAAGCCTAAACTCTGAACTATTCATTTATATGGCTGTCATAAATACAGGTGTGTGTGTGTGTGTGTGTGTGTGTGTGTGTGTGTGTACACATTTTCCTAGAACTAGGGTATATGGCTTTTCTCAGATTCTCACAGGGTTTGTAACTTTCAGAAGGTTAAATTTATTCTTTTATGACTACAGGATTAGTAAGATTAGGACAAATATAATTAAAATTCAGAGGCTTAGCTTACTCCACAGAGGAACATGTCTATTGTGTGAAAAAGAAAGTTCAGCATAGACTTAGAAAATAAAACCTAACAGGAAGTTCCTGGTAACAATTTTATTAAGCCAAAACAAGAAAGTAATGAGTGAGACTTAGGTGCAGAATTTCTACGACTCGAGTAAAGAGTTGTAGGGATTAGTGAGTTACTACATATTGACCAAATGCCAGGATTTTTTGTAGCTTGGAATGTTTTAGTTCATGACAAAGTTTAGCATTAATTACTATTTAGATTTGAATTTGCATGCATCCTTATGGGCATCTGGGTTGATATTAGGAAAATGAGGACCCCAAAAGCCTGTCAAATTATTACCTGTTTCTGGGTCTCATTTGAAATTACTTAGAGCATAAACTGATTTGTGTTAATCTTAGGTATAAGGGGAATTACTTAGGAGGTAAGAGTGATTTGGGCAGTAAGTACTGGTGATCTAATTACACGATAAGGAACAGAGTTGAAATAGAATTCCATGCCCTGGCCCTTGTACTGAGTACTCATCCTCGGTGTTGCCATGTTCTTGCTATAGATACAAAGGGTTCAAAGAGATGGATGTGTTACTGTTCATGACAGAGAAAGGCAGAGTTGAGTTCTCATTCAATGGCTGATGGTGTGGGCCAAGCCTCCATTCTGCAATTTGTAGGGTGTTCTGACATGGCATTAATTTGGAATCAAATCCGTTTTCCTATCTGAGCTTCTCTCCAGCTCATAGAAAGCTGACGTGTTACGCCTCCCCTCCCCTCCAGGGCTTCCCTCTTTAGGGAGTGAAAAGTAGACCTTCTAAGAAAATAAAAGAGGCTGAAGACTGCCATGGAAAATGTGGCTTAAAGAAAAGAAGGGGAGAAAAATAGCACATTCATAGACATGTATACACACATAGACATATCTGTATCTGTGTGTATAACCTGTGAGGGAACTGTGTAGCTTTGAAAATAGAATAAGTACAATATATGAATATGTAACTTTTTAAATGATTACTTTTCATTAATGTTGGAGTCAGATTTTTCTGAAGCCTTTTTCATTTTATAGTTTTAATTGTAACATTTTTGAAGGATTTGTTTGTTCATTATTTACCTTAAAGGTAGGATTAAAAAATGGTAGTTAGCCAAATGGGTACCTTACCAAACTCATTATAATACCTAATACATTTTAATAAGTATATTTTAGAGCTACAGATATAGAGTATTAATAAATAAACTGAATATTTATTATATTTTTAATATTTAATATTTTATCTCCAAAATATTAAAAAAACACTTTTTTTTTTCTGGCTGGGTCACTCCTGCCCCAGGTGAAAGTTATTTTACTTTTTATCTCTCAGAGCATCAGCAGGCCTTCAATATTTATGCCTGAATAAGAATATGCTGACTTTTTTTAAAAAAAACAGGCTTTGTGTTATATTTCAAAACTGAATTTGAGTCACAAAATTTTGTGTAATCTTTTAAAAAGAATCTATAATGAAAAAAATATGACAATGAATTTGTGTTACTTACTAGTATATATGAGTAGATTTATGGAATAACATTAGTGAAATAACCATCTTGGTGCATAAGAGTCTATTAAAGCTTAGGTAACTGAACTTAATTTCCTACTAGAAGCACATTAAAACAAATACAATTTCCTACAAAAACATGTGTGCATTAGTATAAGTACATGCCTCAAAGGACAGCTGAGGTCTGAGTTGAATGCTCCTTTCCATAGCAGATAAGATTAACTCTTTCTGTTTAAAAAAGCAGAAAACACACAGGAAAGTTTGTCATCCTCAGCAAACAAATAACTGAAGACCAGATATGAGGTCCTTTTGGTGGCAAACACAGAATATGTTTAGATCTAACTTAAATTGGACTGTCTTCCCACCTGGCTAATGACCTTATTTAATCTTTCTGCTTTTATGGAAACTGATTTATAAATAGTCACCAGCCTGTGGTCTTATATTTACAAGATAGGCTAATGACCAACCCAGTGCTTTGCACTGTTAAAATACTTAAGTATTCCATCGTCGATCACTAAATACTGTGGTGGCTTAGGGAATATGGTCTTACATATAATTTTAACCTAGGCTGAGTCAAAATATTTGGGGCTTACAATTTTTGGTTTCTACACTGTCTACTTTATAGTAACTCGGACAGGCTGCATTAAGACATGACCTTCCCCTCTGCTTTTTATAGGCAGAGATTGCTCCTCCTCTATACCTTGAGGGCTTTTCTGCTTATTACGTCATCAGAGGCCTTTAATTTCAGAGGACGATGTGCTCTCAATACCATAATTTCTAAATCTAATTCTTTTTCCTGTTCTGGAATCTTGCTCTGTCAATTACCCTCTGACCTTTGAGCACTTAATCTGTTGATTTACTTTCTGAATGAAAACATGCGAAGGTCTCCTGTTGATAAAGAAAACAAACAAAAAAACCACAAAAAATAACAACAAATATTCCTTTAGTTAATTCTGCTACTCCCTTAAAAGATAATGGCTCGTCATTGCTCTGTAGTGTTAAACATTTTGGAAGAATATTACATAGTAGCTAAATCTAATTTTCTTCTCCCATCTCATGCTGTTTGTGATCTGGCTTCTGTTCTATTATAAGCAAACTTCCTCTCAAAAGCCATTAATAAATCTTTATAGACCAACTACAATGACATTTCTTAGTTGTCATATTTCTTAACCTCTCAGTAGTACACCAAGCTGTTGGCCACCCCTTCTTGCTTATAACTTATCCCTATTTTTGTATGTCTTTCCCTCAAGTTTTACTTAACCCTTAACCATTCCCTATTTACACTTTTCCCATTGGCATTCATTTGCTGACATTTTCAACCCCTAAAGAGATGATCTTTTTTCTTTATAAGCAACTGCTTTATAAGAGGTAGCAAGTTGTCTTCCAGTTTTGGAGCCAGACTGAGATTACCTACGCCACTGAGAATTTTCTCACTGTAAAATGTGGCCAATAATACCTACTGGTGGATTGCTCTCACAATTAAATGAGATACATGTGCACTGTTCAGGATGATGTAGGCACTGAATCAGAGCTCACAATATTAGTTCCCTTTTTGCTTTTCCTTATAGAAAGAGGCAGATCTTAAATAAATTCAGTAAACACAAAAATGACCAGCTCCATATATCATACACCCTATCTCTATCTAGTAATTTTTATTTTCTGCTAGACATCTCTATCTATGTCCTGGAACACTGAATCAAGTGTTCCAAAGTGAATTTATTATCATCCCCAAATCTTTGGCTTTACCTGAAGTTGTATTTTTACTAATCATGGCAGGCTTCTTCTGGTCTGTGATTTCCCCTAGCCCTATTGCATAATTTGGTACTGATTCTATACCACAATATGTCTTGCATCCATTTACTATTTTTTTTCTTACAATCACCATCCTACTTAAAAAGTTTATAGCCCTTTTCCAAGGCTACTGCAAATAGATTCTTAGCTACTTTAATGCTTTAATATCAAGCCCCGTTGCCAGATTAATCTTCATAAAGCATAATTTAAAACTCCCACTCCCTTATGTAAAAATCTTCAGTTGCTCCCTATCCTTTCCTAAATAAAGTTCAAAACTCCTTTTATGTTGGCATTCAAGGCTATTGACAAGTGTGATCCAACATTGTTTTCAGAGTTAATACTTTCCAATGTTTTATTCAGTGGTTAACAAACTTATTCGTGTGTGTGTGTGTGTGTGTGTGTGTGTGTGTGTGTTGTATTTAATCAGTGATCCCAGTTTTCCAAGCTAAATCTTGGGACCACCCCCAAGCTCTCATTGCTGCTCGTATGCACTGGTTAAACTAGGTAGAAATTCTCATCCAATTTCAACCAATCTTTCCTCATGCTCTGGGTAGCTCCCAAGAGTGACAATTCCTTCGAGTCCTGGCATAACCAGTGTTCACCTTCATTTCGGAGAAGTATCTCAAACTTTTCATCCCCTGTACCAGTCACTCCTGCTTTTGCTTTTGCGTTGGAAGAGCTGCTGAAATCATACCACCCTGTGAGACCCAACTCAGCTGACATCCCATTGATAGATTTTCCCCTAATTACTCAGCCAGAGTGATCTTCACCCCTGCCTCCAGCAGCCTGTTAATATCCAGCCTAAGGGCACTTGAGATTCTGCCTGATGCTATAGACATCTATGTCTACATCTACTTTCTCTCCTAGGTTGTAATTACCCTGAGGACAAACTCATTTGACTGTTTCCCTCATACAAAGGGTTGATGGAGAGGATACTCATTAAAATATTTACATAAAAAATTGTGTGTATTTCTTATAGCTTTAAAATTTCTTGAAACCCTAAATTGTGATAATCACACTTCATATTTATTATAGCTGGAAATATACATGTATGTATATGTACATATTCTATATAATAAAAGCCTAATATGCTGAGTGTCCAGTCATCTGGTCATCTGTTCAACCAATCAAAGTGCAATATGCTAATGATATGTTAAGGCCACTCAACTGCTTGCTGTGATGTGCACTGACCACCAGGGGGCAGACACTCCTATTGGTAGATTAGCTTGCTGCTGGGGTCCAGCTGATCGGGACTGAGCGAGAAGGGCCAGACATGCCCTGGAGCCCTCCCGCATCCCTCCCTGGCTGACCAACATCCCACATCCCTCCCTGACCCTGATCATGCACTGGTGGGGTCCCTTGGCCTGGCCTGCACCCTCTCACAACCCAGGATCTCTCGGGGGATGTCAAAGAGCCAATTTTGGCCTGATCCCGCTCAATGTGCCGCTCAGCCAGAAGCCAGGCTCGTGGCTGGCAAGCACAGAGGCAGTGGTGAGCGGGCCTAAGCCGTCAGTTGGACATCCCATGAGGGCTCCAGGACTGCGAGAGGGCACAGGCCAGGCTGAGGGACCCCCCACTCCCCCGAGAGCCTGAATTTCATGCACTGGGCCTCTAGTATGTATATAAATATACATACATATATATTTGTAGGTATGTATACAAACACATGAAAAATATTAAAAAACTATATAAAAATTTCAGAAGGAATTATTAATTTGTAATGGATTTACAATGAGACTTATCTTCAAAAGAAAAATTTTAATCTAAAAAATAAAGAAAGAAACTAGAAACAATACCCTACTTCCATAAGTTAACCAATGGCCTCCTTTTTGTTCAAATAGTCAATTGGATCATGTCTCAGGGCCTGTTGACGATGCTTCTGTTTTGGTGAGTCAGCAATGCTGCGTTCTATATTCAGTCCTAATTATCAAGAGTGTTGGTCTCATAAAAACTCTGCATTTGTGAGATTTGATTCTGGTCACAGAGGCTTCTTCAGAGAAAAAACAAACTTAGAGGCTTATTAACTACTATTTGAAAAATCACTTTCAGCTGTACATTTGATTACATCTCTACTTTAGGAATTAATTTTTGCTTTTTAAAAAATGAATACAATCAATGTTGAGCTGCTTTTAATGCATGGCCCATCGTTATTTTGACATATTAGTAAAAATAACTTGGCTTGCCACCAAAAATACCATTTTAAGGAACCGAAAGTGCTCATCTTTGATTTTATCACTTCTCCCCAATATATAAATGAAAATTAGTTCAAAGTGGTTGCCTGAATCCCCAGCCTCTCAGAAAAAAATGAAATCTTCTTTTCCCAGAACACAGTGTAGTGAAATAAATTAGTATAATGATTTATGTTTACTGTTTTAGTCAATTCTGATAGAGATTATAGAGACAAAATGACAAACAGCCTTAGTGGTAAACTTAAATCATGTCAGCCAATCTTTAGTTTTTCCTTACCCTAATTGCTCCTTCTGTTCATTTATCTTCCCAGGAAATCTTTGGAAGAAATACTAGTTCAATCAGTGCATGTGCAAAACACCCGAGATAAAAAAAGTTTAGTCTAATTTGTCTCACTAAATTGTAATGCCTCTAGTAAACAAATCTTGGTTTGAAAGGAGACTGAAGAAATCTGAATAATTATGGTGCAACGTGCTCTCTTTTTGCATTTCTGAAGGTACCATTTATATACAGGTTGCTCATCTCTCTACTCCTACCTCCATACTTCTTTTTCTTACTGCCTTAGAAAATGCATCCGAGTTCCAAATTAGAACCAAGAATTGCATGCAATATTTTACTCACACAGTTAAGGACCTGTGTGAGTAAAAGGTAAAGACTTTTTAAAGGAAATAATTCAGCACTATTATACACTAAAAAAAGAGAATGTTGAGAATTGATGTTTATAGGGAAAACAGAGGTTCTAGTTGAAAGTGGAGATAAAACCTCTAGCCACACGAAGACTTGGAAGCATGTGAACATTTAGGTGATGAAAACAGGGTTGGAGTATGTTCTTTATCTTAATAGTAAAACTTTATAATGGGCTTATCATCTAACCAAAACTGGGCTAGGTTTTGGCTACAATACTTTTCATTTGGGGGACTGACCAATCCAGGGAAACTGGCTTGTATGAAGTCTCTGTTTTTATTGATAAGTCACAGAGTATCATCACCATAGTAGAAAACAGACCAAACTAGGTGATCATGATGAAAGTCTTTTAATTATTGTTCTCTCTTAATGCAGAATAAGCCTGACTTCTCTGATTTCTCTCTGGACCCATCAGAGAAGATGCCGCTTCTGAGCTGTTATGTGATGCCCAAGACAAGTTGGGTGGGCTTGTCAACAACAGGGGGGGTAGAGATTTGCAGACTGGAGCAGCCTCTGTCACGGTTGCTTGTATGAAAAGGAGAAAGTCTCTAAGCCCTCGCTGTCTGTGGAAGTCCCGGCATGCCCTTGCTGCCCCCCCACAGAAGTATCTGATGTGACTCCCTAGAGCTTCCCTTGAGGGGCCCTTGTCAGGCCATGCTTGGTAGCTTCCCTCAAACCTGCAAGGTGGATTTTCATGCTTGCCATGAAGTGTCAGAACTAAGAGATCTTAGAAACCATCTCTAAAAGGACAGAGTTGGCTACAATGGAGATGCGGTGGCTTAGAAAAGGTAAGGGACTTCTTAAGGTCATGGGAAATAAAGTAGAGTGCTGGGAGGGGGACTTAGGTCCTACAAAGTCAGGAGGACTAACTCTAGACTTGGTAGACCACCTTTCTAATGAAATAAAAATAAAGCAAACCAGAAAGTGCATTTAAGAAAGAGAAGGCTTGACATGTTAAAGCAAACGTTAGCCTTCCCTGTTTAGGAGAGTCACTTCTTTGCCAACATACGTGGACTTGGAGAACTAACACACTTGCTCTGAGTCTTCTCTTTTACAGGAGTGACCGAGAAGTTTACCAACCACTGTGTACAAACCACTGTGCAGGGAGCTTTGGAGAAAACAGAAGACTGGGGCATGATCTCAGGAAGCTCACATACGAGTGGATGAAATGGATGTGCAAATGACCAGCTACAGTGCACATCAAAGAAGCCCAGGAGATAACCACAGGCTGTTGGTAGCTAGATACTGTAAGAGACTAGATTACTTGGATATAAGATCTCTCTTCATTAGTGGATCTAAATTGTGCAAGAAAAAAATTAATGGCTTTTTATGTTAGTGAATAACACATCCAGATTAGGGGTTGGGGGGAATTCAAGTGACAGGTACACAAATTGTACACGTGCTTGCCTTTCTCTATTTTCCTAATGAAAAAGAGATGAGAAACAAGCAGACACATCATTTTTTTTTATATTTTACAATTTAAGTGGCCAATTTAAAGTACATGTAATAGTGTTATCATATTTCGCCTTGTGGGACTTTGGTGCAGGGAGGTGCGTGTCCCTGCCAATGAAATGTTTATGGAGGAGCTAACATTGATCAAGTGGTACTATGTGCCAGACATCATCACAGGCACTTTGGTGTATTTTTATCTCATGTACTTATCATGACAGTCCTATAAATAAGTGTTACCATCTCCCGTTTACAGATGCTGAAATTGGATTTTTAGAGAGGTTAAGTAACGTGCCCAAGATCACATAGCTAATAAATAGCAGAACCGGAATTTTAACCAGATCTGAAGACCCTAGTATCCATGCTCTTCTCCTTCATCATTTCTAAAGAATGATGGTACCTTGGAGAATCGAGAAGGACATGAATAATTTCAATCAAAGAGAAGGGAAGACTTTTCACAAAGGAGGGTACAGCAGGGAGTATGATTTTGGCAGCCAGTGGCCAGAAGAAAGAAGGGATGGGGGAAGAGTGTGATGCTCAGAGGCACAGACACTGTGTAGGACTGAGGATGCTCCTGTCTTCTTTCTCTACCAAGACCCCTGTGCCAGGGGAACATTTGCTGCCTGAGAATAATAGCAAGGGTGGATTCAAGCCCTTTCCCTCTGTAAGCTGGAGCAGGAGGGAAGCATGAGGGGCCAGGGGTGAGCTAGAATCCACATTTGTGTGCAAGCTGAGGATTAGGGTAGTGAGGCAATGAGCATGCTATGCAATGGGGCTGGTTAGAGGGAGAAAGGGAGGGAGGAGCCTGGGATCTTTACATACACAGTGTGCTCCTGATGCCTACGTTCAAGGCAATTTTTGCTTGTTGCTTCTTCAGTAAGGAAGTGTTTTATGAAAGGAAAACATCTTCAATATTTAATGGGGCATGTTATCTTTTATTAAAACCCCTATCAACAACACTTGAACAAGAGAAAGATCTTAGAGCAAAGTACTTGATATCAGACAACAGCCACAAAGTGTTTTGTGAACTCTCACTGTTTGGATAGAACTTTTTGTAATTAAGAAATTAAAGAGGGAAGATAAGAGAATCTTCACTTCTGTATCAGTGGGGACATAACTCATGCCAAACCTCTGAGTTCTTATCACTTTCCCATGATACACATTTATCATGGTCATCTATCTGCTCACCAGGCCTGGGAGAGGTAAAACATCAAAGAGGACAAGCAATCTTGAGTCCTTGAAGAAACCACGATATTGGCCATGACCCTTCAACGGGCACCATCATCAAACAGTAGCTATGTCACCTCTCACATAGCGAGACGTTACAGTGCTAAAGATGAAAGGCTTGATGTTTCAGGGAAAATAGAAGAACTACATTACTTTTTTTCCCTTTTTCTTCTGAGATATTTTTCATGATTTTTCTCTGTAACTCACTTTATACAGAATTTCTTGGCAGCAGTTTTCTGAAGGAAAAAAGCTAAAGGGAAAATATATTGTCAAAAATTTAAAGAATTATTTATCTGTGTCATTTCCCCCAGGACCTCATAGCTTATTTGCCTAGCCACAGTGCTAACATTGAGACACCAGGATAAGAAGAGACTAGGCATTGGTCTTTAGGAAAGGTGAGGACTTAAGATTCAATGTGGCACCACTGGATACATCATCACACAATTTCAAAAACACAAACCAGTCCAAGGATCACTGCATTTCACAGAAACCGACAGGCTAAGTAGCTGTGCTTCTCAGTGTCTGTGGCAGTGCGCACCTATCTAAGGCTATCTGTGTATCATCCAGATGGACGCTAAATGGAGAGTAATTCAGCAGCCAAATTTGAGCTATTGCTACTGAGGGGAAGTTCCACAGTACCTCTCAGGAAGTGCAATAGTGCCCACAGAGCTGCCCTTAGCTTTGGTTCCAGGCTGAGAAGATCAAATCTCTCTTCATGCTGGCCTGTGGAGGAACTCTCATCCTGCAGGGAGAGGTGGTGGGCACAGCCCTACAGTGAACACTGGGAGAAGCTCCGCCCTCTGTGGATAGCCTCGGGAGGACAGAGACTATGTCTTGGCTAAGAGAACAAGCAAGATGAATAGTATGAAACAAAAGGCGAAGAAAGCAAACCTTGAATACAAAGGAGGATGCAGATTAGATGAGACCAACCCAGAACTATCTACTAGTCACACTAGGTAAAGGTTCATTTGCAGCCTCTTTAATGGGAAGGGAAGGGACTCTGGCATCAGCACCTCTGTATGGTGCTTTCAGAGCACGGGGTCCACACCTGAGACCCGTGAACCCCGACCTGTCTTCAATGGGCTTAGAGTGACCAGGAACCTTGAAAATTGTTTGAAAAATTTTTGATGTTATTATATGAATGTGCATTTTTTTCCTGAGGCCAGAACCCAAAAAAAGGTTTTAATACTTGTTGTGTACATAGGTAGGTACATTGCTCTTTTGCGATGTACACTGCCTTACTCAATAAGTCACTCTCCACACTTCGTTTAGTTTCTTAATTTCCACTACCTTGAATTCAAAGACCCTTCTAAGTTTTTCCACATCACTATGTGAAACAGGACAGATACTGCCCAGTTATAGGCACCAAAAGTTTGATTCTGAATGTGGATAGATAAGTGCCCCTTACTGCTCTGACCTGATGGGGTTTGGTTCCATCTGAATGGGAATAATTACAGCCAAAGGTTGCAAACTCAGATGCCTACAGGGCCAGGCAGCTTGCAGAAGGTCAAGCCGTAAGGTGATAAAAGGCAGCAAAAACTCACTCCTGCTCTTGGGAGACTATGAGGAACTATGGAAACATGCTGGGGGCAGCGTGGCTCAGCTCCAGTGGATGGACAGTTATCATGATGGAATGCATGGCCAGTGTTGCCAGAGCTTTCAGATTCCCAAGATAATTGAGAGATCTGAATTTTTCACAAAAATTTATGTTGAATTAAGACTAATCCAGAAAAAAAGCACTATGAAGACATATGGATCTTTATTTGATGCATGACTGAGCTACAAATCTTAGTTTTAACTGACATGGATTAAATGCTTTAAAAAGTTTTCTAAAATTTATCTTTAAAATTTATCAAACTCTAAAACTATTTTAACCTAAAATGATAATATGTGCCCAGCCAGCATGGCTCAGTGGTTGAGCATCAACCTATGAACCAGGAGGTCACAGTTCGATTCCCCATCAGGGCACAGGCCTGGGTTGCCAGCTTGATCCCCAGTGTGGGGTGTGCAGGAGGCAGCCGATCAATGATTCTCTCTCATCATTGATGTTTCTATCTCTCTCCCGCTCTTCCTTCTCTGAGATCAATAAAAATATATATTTTTAAAAATGATAATATGTAAGAGTAGGTAGGAAGTTGGAAGCTCCTTCCTCTTTGGTGGTATAGTTGATTATATTTTCCACATGATACAGAATGGCTCCAGGAAGATGCCAAGACAAGCATTCCTTCAGGTGTTTGGGGGAGATGTGAACTTGATCCACATTGTCTGCAGTGGACAGATAAAACTTGTGATGGTCCTAATTCTGGAGAGTGGCTGATACTGTTTTAGAAAGGAAATGTACTGTATAGGGCTAGAGAAATGAGGGAGTAAAGAAGGGAAAAGGGGAAAAGAAAGTGTACAGAGCCCACCCTGCAGGGCTGTTCCTTCTCTTCTGGGAAAGGAAGCGCTGGGTATCTGGAGTCAGAGCTCCTGACCCGGTGGATAGGAAAGCACGGGGTGCTTATTTTGGCAAGAGAGATGCCACTACCAAACACGAGGGTTGAGTTTCTAGTTTGTCCTGGGACACACCACACTTTGAGAGACTCGGATATAGCCAACAAGACTTAGCTACACCCAGGAGACATGTACTATCCCAAGCCCAGTAGCTAATAGGACGTGTTGGAGGAGAGCCTAAGGGAGCATATCAGGCTTGTATTCAATTCTTGCAGAAATGCAATGCTTGCCAAAAGGGCTGATTTCACAGTGGGCCAACTTGTAATCCCTCCACTTTCATTCCTGCCAGAAGAGTCAGAGTGCGTTGAGTGTGTTCTAAAAGACTTCTCTTTATGAAGGGCAATATGGCATTATTTTATGTATGTAGACCTCTTCTTCAGGACACTCCGGGTGTCCACTGTGAGGGCCATGCCTAAGAGAACGAAACTTAGAATTGCTATGAACTGCTATGAAATAACTGATGCATTTACTTAAAGAGCATATTTAAAAGCTCAGCATCATCAATTTTAGTTGCTTTACAAGGAAACCAAGCTGGAATATAGACAACTGAATTAGCTTATTCTCCATATAATTTAGGTGTTTCATTTCAAATTCTTGGTTTTAAGTTTTTATACATTTCTTTCTGCCCTATCAAGATGTGCTATCCAGATAAAAATCTAAGAGCCAGCAAAGTTTATATCTTATTTTATCCCCAATAGCTACTTTCTTAAAATTTGTACCTCCTTAATAGTCTCAAGTGAGTAGAAAAAGGAAGATAATTTATTTTGTGCCTATTAAACAATAGTTGAGAATGTTTATTTCTTATCAACCTAAAATTAAGAATTTCTTCACTCTCTGTTACCATTTAAGAGATCCATTTCCTAGAAAAAATAAGAGTTTTAGACCCCTGAACATGGTATATTCCCAAATTAACACAGAACATTTCATTGAACTTTGAAATACAAAAACCATTATTCATGGTATGGAAATGGATTAAGTCAAAGAAAATTTAAAAGAAAAAGTATCTATTTGTAGGAAAAAAATGCAAATCTTTAAAATTTTGCTTATAAATATCAATAGTAAACTTTCTGCCAAAATTGGAAAGGTCCCCTGAGTTTAATAGTATCTTTTGTATGGTTATATGTATAACTAGAAGCCCAATGCATGAAATTCGTGCAAGATTAGGCCTTCCTTCCCCCCAGCTGCCGGCACCAGCTTCCCTCCGGTACCGGCTTCGTCCAGAAAGATGTCCGATCTAATTAGTATATTATCCTTTTGTTAGTATTGATATTCTGGAAAGAAGCTCTGTAGTGTGAGAGAGAAGCCTAAAGGAAGAGTCTTAGGCAGAATAGTTAAAAGCATAGAAATCAGAAATCAGACTGCCGAGTCTAATCCCAGCTCTACCCTTTATCATTCCCTCTGTAACATGGAAAAAACTATAGCATCCATCTCAGGCGTTTTTAAAGTATTAAATAAGATAATACCTGAAAAAATACTTAGAATAGTGCCTGGCATGTGGTAAGAAGTTTTCTTCTTTTTTAAAAACATTTACCATTTTAACAAGTGTATAGTGATATTACTTTGTGGTTCCAATTTGCATTTCTATGATGATTAATCATGTTGACCAATGCATGTTTCATAACCTTATTTGTTATCTGTACATCTTCTTTGGTAAACTGGCTGTTTAAATAATTCTGTTTAATTTCTATTCCAACTGGGGTATGCAATCTCTTCTCATTAAGGCCTGCAGGAGGAACAGTCGTCCTGCACTGTGATAGCCTCAAGAGAGATAGCAAACACAAAATGTTCACAAACAATGGCTCAGAATTGCCTAGTAGGCGGCCCCTCACAGCAATGATGTACAAGAATGGAGAGATGGTGGTAAATCAAATCTTTGTGCTCTTAGAATTTGCAGTTGACTTGTCATTCAAGGAGGTTTTAGCAGAAGCTCAAACTGGTGCTAGTATCGGGGCACAAAGATGAGATTCAATTCAGAGGCTAAAGTGAGAGAAATGGTCTCCAGCATTAGAGATAGGGAGACACCTGCTTTGGCCTTCAGTAGTGTCAGATCTTGGTTACTCTGATAGTATTTTTGATGTATCAAGCTGGCTCGTCTACAGACCCCCGTTGTTCAATGAAACACTAATCTAGGTGCTGCTAGGAAGGTATTTTGTAGATGTGATTAAAATCTATGATCAGTTGGTTGTAAGGGAGATTGTCCTAGTTAATCTGCACGGACCTGACTCAATCAATTAAATGGTCTCCAAAGCAGAGCTGAGACTTTCCTGAGGTTGAGGGAATTCCTCATACCGGACCAGTGGCCTTCCCAGAGGCCAGATGGCCTGCCCTGTGGGTTTCTGACCTGCCCAGCTAGCCCTGACAACTGCGTAAATCAACTCCTTGTAATAAATCTCTTCACATATATCTCCTACTGCTTCTGCTTCTCTGTTGAACTTTTTCTGATAGGGTCATTCACACTAACTTTCTCTTGAACTATGTAACCTTGGCCTCGTTTTTCATACACATATCTTAGCCCAGAAAACTTTTGAAAAACAAATATTTCAAGTTGTTTCTTCTAAGCAAGACATAGCTGCATTTAAAAAATATACTTTAATAAATTGTCTTCTAATAGAGTCAATAATGCATTTGTATTTTTGCAACCAGTCATATATTGTACCTATTTACACCATCTAATATTGTGTTTTCTGTTTATTTGCTACCTCCTGCTCCCATTCTGTATTTTATTGGATTGTTAAATATTTTTCCAAATGTCTTTGTTTTCCTTTGGTGGTTTAAAACCTCTATAATGCACCACATTCTTTTAGGGGTCATTACTATATTATATCTATATTTATTTATATTTTAATAACAAACATAAAATTATTCAGTATTTATAGCCTCTTACCTAACATACCATGGAATTAACAGATTTTAAATACCATTAAACAGCCTAAAACAAAATATTGTTGCTTTTTTCCAGAGATTTAGTTTTATTATTTTCCTATATGCTAAAATTTGTTTTGACTAACTTTTAAAGTAACCTGCCATCTTGACCTTGACTGTAACTTTTTATTATTGATTTTTCAACATTTGAATGATCTCAACTAATTAAAATTCTCAAGATATGTCTTAAAGAGTTTAAGACAGAAAACTCTAAACTTTCACTAAACACAGCCAAAAGATGAGCAAACTAGAATTGTAAGTTTAATTCTTTACGTGTTCTAAGGGGTATCCCACCCTTGTACATGCATTTCTAGAATCTTGTATCATAGAATCAGAAAAGAATAACAAGGCATCCATAACTGCTTTCAAGATACCTAGAAACAAAAGGTTAACCTTTAAAGGTGCAGATTAAAATTTAATATAACTTGGAGTTACAGGTTATGCAGCAAAGACAACATTTGATATGCAAAAATGAAGTTCCATTCCTTAAACTTTTCAGAGATACAAAATTGCTCCTTAATTAAGAGTCAAATTTTTAAACCACGACTAATTAAGCCAATGTTGTTATTGAGAAAGATTGCAGATCTCGATCCATCGATTCACACAAAGTAATAGCCATTATCACACTGAATTCAAACCTTCAGGGAAAGCAGAACACAAACCGTGAACTTAAATAAGATTCAGAGTTGTTCTAAAAATGGTGTAAGTCAATATTTAATCAATCAGAACAAATCTGTTTTCGTATAAAAATTTAAACACACAAAATGAACACCTTGAGACACTTTTGGAATATATAAAAGGAAAGGATTTCCAAATAAACACGGTCTCGGCTTATGAGTAAAGCCCTCCGCTGTTGTGGGCTGCAGAATCGCAGCTCAGTACAGACAAAGCGTGATAGGGCCATAGATCACAGTAATAACATTTGCAATAAACAATAACAGAACAAAGCAGACATCTATAAGAATCCCACGAGGAATTTACGTTATCCATAATTTTTCTTTACATTTGAGAAACTATGGCAGGAAAGGCCATTACATTCAATGGCACCAATTAATTTTTGCAACTTTTAATGACATCTCTCTGAGTAAAAACCTCACATAATGCCCTAAGCACATGATTGATAGTCGCTTATGTTTGATTTGTACTGGATTCCTGATTTTCTTTTTTTTTTTAGTATTTTTAAAGAGTCCCTCTGCAGCCAATCAAGCAATCAACATGAAATACTCAGATTCTCTCTTGAAAAGTACAAGAAAAAAAGAAAAGACAATGTGGCTTCTTCCCTGGCAGACAGACGACTGGTCATGTTATTTAAGTAGTTTTCTGGATGATGGATTACAGAGATTTTTATTCCAAGAGAAAATGATAGTCAAAGAAAACCTCTTAATTCTTGTTCTATTCAGGATATCAGAGTGTAACACCACTCTTAAGTATGGGTGTGTAATGCACAATTTCTCTTTATTGACTTTCCTAGACTTTAGCAAAAAGTATACCCTCATATCCTAGAAAACATCCTGAGTTTGTAATAACAAGGAACGGATTTAGATGGAGCACACAGGACCACACAGAGCTCACGTATGTTTTTAGTGGGCACAATCATGAGAAATGCATCCCTGACTAGCATGGGGTTTGGATGGAGCTTCTCTTTCTTTTAAAACTTCAGTCAAAATTTGGTTGAGCAGTTTAAAAAATAAGGCTGCCACCTATTATAGTATTCTAGTGGTGTGCTGAGAAGTGCAAAGTTCCTATCTTAAAGATATGTGCTAGTTAGAAGGGTTTTCTGAGTGGAAAACAAGCCTAGAAAGAGGCCACATAGCATGTGTGCAAGTGACATCCTGCAAAGCAAAAATGGCCCAAAGGAGACCAAATACTGCCCAGAACCATTTATTAGTGATGACCATAAGGAGAACGTGGAGTGTCTAATAGGGACAAGACATGCATTCATTCCATAATTATCCATTGTCAATTTCAGTCCAGACATGGAGACAAGTTTAGAATGGCTAAATCGCTTGTCCAAGGGAGTAGAGTTGTGGTTTACCAACTTGCTCCAACATCCTAGTGTATAAATGATATGTTTAAGTCCATCATGAAAATAACACAAACAAAAGAATACTGAATTTTCATGAATTGAAATTATAATTAGTGAAAAATCCTCTGATTAATTGATGATTTAGATATTCCTGAACCATTTCAACCATAGAGTTTCAATCATATCAGAAGATCAGGATTCTTGTTCAAAGGACTCTATTTAACTGTTAGCAGTCTTATTCACAGTCAAAGAAGAATCACTGCCTAGGTACTAGGGGAATGAAATTTGCCCCTGACTTGAAATTCCCATAACTTTCCTACAATTATCCAGGGTGCTTGTTTGGTTCATTAACCAAGAATTTCAGATAACTCAGCAATCACTCAAACTTCATAACCTTTGCTGACAAAGAGGGCTCTGGATGACAGAGAGCTAGATAAGAGAAGATAAGATAACTACTGAGGATTTATTGCATGTTAAAAAGGACTCCGGGATCGGAAGTGATGTCAGAGGTAATAAACTCTAATACCCTCATTTCACAAATCCAGAAAACGAAGCTTTGAAAGCACTTGCCCAAGACCAGTGAGAAAGTTTATGGTAGGATAGAACCCTAGTGACAGATGACTGGTAAATGCAGGGATGGTCCCTGCTTACTGTGTTTGTAACAGCAAAATCAGGGTAAACAAGAAATAGAGTGTTGTACTGTGTTCCTTAAAACACCCAATGGGCCCTGTTAAAGACATTTGCCTCCCCTCTTAAGAGACACAATTTAAAATGTTTTCCTCAGTTATATGTATAAGTATTCTGAATAGTTAATGTTGGTCATTGCCATCTCAGTAGAAACGTCAGAGTCTTAGTAATTGCTGTGTACTGTTTTCCTCCCCTTTAAAACAAAATCTACTCATTGTATTTAAAAAGCTTATTTTCTTATTCAATTAAGGACAGAGGAAATGGGAAAGAAGTGTTGAAAAAACAAATAAGAAAAGAAACAAAATGGGGAAAGAGGAGGACAGAAGATAGCACTGAGGGACTATTTCAGACCCATTAGGATGGTTATTACATATTACATATATATCACAGGAAATGACGAGTGTTGGCAAAGATGTAGAGAAAGCGGAACACTTATGTACTCTTGAGGGGGGACGTAAAGTAGTATAGTATCCACTGCTGGATGTATACCCGAAAGTAGTGAAAGGAGAGACTTGAACAGATATTTGCGCACCTATTTTCATAGTAGCATTATTCACAATAGCCAAAACCTGGAGGCAACTCAAGTGTCCATCGATGGATGAACAGGTAAAACAAATGTTATATGCAGGGTGTCCCAAAAAAATGTATGCACTACTAAAAGCGGATAGCTCACCTGGCTGGTGTGGTCCAGTGGTTGAGTATCAACCCTGGAACCAGGAGGCTGCAGTCGATTCCTGGTCAGGGCACATGTGGGCTCAATCCCCGTAGGAGGTATGCAGGAGGCAGCCAATCAACAACTGTCTCTCATCATTGATATTTCCATCTCTCCCTCTTCCTGCCTCTCTGAAATCAATAAAAACATTATATATATACCCTCATTTCACAAATCCAGAAAACGAAGCTTTGAAAGCACTTGCCCAAGACCAGTGAGAAAGTTTATGGTAGGATAGAACCCTAGTGACAGATGACTGGTAAATGCAGTCATATTTATGACTGCATAAATATATATATAATTTTTTTAAAGCTGATATCTCAATTGATTTTTTTCTTTTCAGATTGAATCCATTGGAATTAATAATTATTCAAAGTGTGTATACATTTTGGGGGGGACACCCTATATACACAACAGAATACTATTCAGTCTTTAAAAAGAAGGAAATTTTGACATATTGTGCAATATGGGTGAACCTTGAAGACATTATGTTGAGTTAAATAAGCCAATAACTAAAAGACAAATACTATGTGGTTCCATATATGAGATACTTAGAGCAGTCAAATTCATAGAGACAGAACATAGAATCGTGGCTGCCAGGGGCTGGAGGGAAGGGAGAAGGGCGAATTGTTTAATGGATCCAGAGTTTCATCTGGGAAAGATGAAAAAGTTCCGAAGTTGATGGTAGTGATGGTTGCACAACAATACAAATGTATTAATGCCACACAACTGAACACTTAAAAAAGGTTACCATAGTTAATTTTAGGTTATGTGTATCTTACCACAATTTTAAAAATGTGTGAAATGCAAAAAGGCAAATGACTTTTATATTTCAGTATCCCCTTAAAAATCTATTTGAAGTAATATTCATTATTTTCAGCAAAGGTAATTCTTTTTGCTTCTAAAACAAGCACTGACTGTTCTTCAAAGACAAATGGTCTGGGAAAACTCCACTTTCTTCCCCCATGGGCACTGTTAGAGACAGATAAAGTAGTGCACTCTCTTTAAGCTTAGAAAAGGTATCAAGGATTTCAGAAATATACATGGTATGGGGCCAAAATATGTTTTTCCTTGTGTAGTGCAATATTTGCTTCGATTATTTCTATTTGAAAATAAAGTCAAGTCTTTATTTTTACAATATTCTTTCTGATAGATCTGAAGGCAGCAGGAAAACAATATTTTTTCTTTCTAGTCCTTTACAGTTAGTTTTTCTTTAATTATAACTCTCATTATAAATATGCTCTGTGTCATCAGGCCGCATCAGCTATTAAAGACTTTGCCTGGCTGCCAAGTTTATTTTGGTCTTCCTACCTCCTACCTTTCAAGGACATTGCAACTTCTCCCATATCTTATTAGAAATTGGGTAATGGCCAAACTGCAAAGGATCATTGTTTATTACTCATTAGAATAGCTTCCCATGGGCATAGATAATATGGAGCCAGTAAATTAAGATATTTAAAGTGGTGCTCTCTTTTATTGGCCAGATAAATAATATATTGGGGTGAATGCTTGCTTGATCACCACTACAAGAATGTCATATTATTACTCTGAGAGATTTGGGGAAGCTGCTACTGTGTGCTAGACCATTTGCTAAGCTGCTGTGACACAAGGACTGACAGATCTGATTCTTGCCCCCAGAGGACCTTTCATTTATTAGAGGCGCTATATGGACAGATCTTGGTTAACTTTATAGAATTTAGTGATTGAAATGGTTCAGAAGCAGTTCTGCCCTTGATATTGGCCCCAAATGCATCATTTTTCGTGTATTTCCATTTCTTGTGGTATAAGAACACAGCTTGCTGTCTATCTTAACATGACATTACTATTCCATTGTCATCAATATCATAAATGTACTATTTCAAGAGTCTATTGCCCAAGTAACTAGAAGGTCTATTAAATTTATGTTCTCTTACCTTGATAAGACATAAACTGTTTAATGTTATTAACAGGTAGTCTTCTATTTGGGAAGCCAGCATTGTTGAATTTTAACTGTAATTTTAACCAGAGACCATAATCCTTTTGGAGTTTTGAAAAATAGATCACGATCGCCTTGGTTGTGACCCTCGATGGCTTCCAAAAATGGAATTCAGTTTCCCCTTATTTTTCTCCCCCTGTGAGTAAATGGCCTCCTTTTTGCCGCCATGTTTATCCTCGTATGTCTCATCTTCCTACACTTCACTGATCTTTATGATGTCATTGATTTCAAGGCATTCTTACTTTTAAATCTAACCCCTGTTTGATTGGCTCTACATTCCTATGTCATAGGTTTCTCATAATAATACCTCTATCTTTAAAAAATGGTAACATTTATACATATTCACCTTTTTGTTTGTTTTTGTTTGTAACCTTCTGTAAAGATATTCACATTCTTATGTTAAAAGCATAGAGACTTTCTCAAGACATCTTGAGCAAGGGGCTCTCTTGTGAGGACCCTAGTTCAGTCGAACTGGAACAGGGTTGGAATGGCAGCAGATGGACCTGGGCTAGTGTCATTCGGTTTCCCTAAGTGCACATGTGAGAGGTATGAGCAGGTAGGAAGTAGTCCTCACCCCTGTCTCATCTGTCCAGGTTGCATCTACTCAGATATACTTGTCTTGATTGATTCTTATTCCAACTTTTTCCTGATGGCTTCTCAATGTAACCAAAGCATAACACAGCCAGAAGCCAGTCATCGGAACAAGTGTAGCATGAGGAGGCCTGTGCCTTATGCTTTACTGTTTGTTTGATGGTCCATTCCTCCCCACACTGCAAAAATATACTCTGACCTAAACATGTTCTAAGTCGTGGATAATTCATATAAATATGTGTCTGCTTCGTTTAAAGACAACTGTTTCATCCTGAAGTCTAATTCAGTAGATTTATCTTCAGCAATTACTGGGCTTTGATCACCTAGAATAGGTGGTGTCGTGTGGTATGTAGCTGTCCTTTCCCAGCGCACTTCCCTTATCAGGATACATGTCTGTTGATTTGTGGGAAGCTGGCTGTTTTTCGTTCCTGACAAACTCCAGTGATTAAAATGTAGTGGCTTGCTCTTGTTCCCCTGATAAAGGTGACAGCTGCAGACTTTCCAGTGCTGGTGGATATCGTCCATGCAGATTGCTTTTTAATGAAAGCAATATATTATCTTACCTACAGACCCTGAAGCCTTAGTTAATGTATTCTAGCTTGGCACCACATTTATCTATACGTTAGTTGTATTAAACACACTCCTTACTATTTATCCAGCCTTTAAAGAGTTTTTCTAGTGAAAGGATTTTGCTCTCTTTCTTCACCTTAAGTATTGTTCCACCCAATGACAACCCCACCAATATTTTAAGTGCAGTTCTGAATAAAACATTTCTAGGCTGGAAAAATATGACCAAAGCTATACTCAATAACTTGAGCATCTTTCACCACATTTTGCATTAAAATCAAAGTGAAAAAGATGGAAGTGATTAAAACACCAGCCTTCCAGTTAAGTCTCCTGGAAATATGCAATAATCCTGAAAGCGAAGCCCACTAAACAGCATGATTGAAGAAATCAATTAAAAATTGAGGTGAAAGGTATAAATTTTGAAATTATAGGAAGCCTCCTATCTACATGTAGAAAAATAAAAAGAAAATTTGGTTGTAGTTTAAACTCAAATCATCCCCCACTTGGGACTTTTTAATATCGCCATATTTCACATAGGATTCATGTGATCGTGTCAGGTCCACCGTGAGTGGCTACAGTTCTGCTGGGAGTGAATGGCATCTATTGTCCTCTTGGAGGAAGACTCCAGGGTGAGGTGCAAACTTCATGATCTGGCTGTGGAAATAGCTACAACACCAAGGTCTTGTAATCACCCATGAACCAAAATAGGAAACAAACAGCTATTTTGCTGAATGTGTCCTCTCCGACTTCAACCCAATATTAAACTTTTTACAGAACTATAAATCAAATCCATTAAAAACAAAAAACCCACTGAGCTAGCCTGAACTAAATCCAAACTTACATATTTTCTAAAACAACTGAACTGTAACAAAACTAAAACATCAAAATAATTCTCGAACCTGAATCGATATTTCATTTGGTTCAAGTCTCTGAACCATATTTTCTATTTTAAGACAAGATTATTGTTAAATGTTAACCACCACTTTAAAGAGGAAACACAGAAGGGAAGTTAATGCCATAGTCAGTACTGAGAATAGATATGAAAAGTATACAGTAAATATGTGAAAAGTATCCATTTTATAAATAATTTAAGTAAACACATGATCATTCAAAGAGAAGCCAGAAGAGGAATTGTCAAAAAAGCAATGATTAAATTTGTGAAGAATTGGAAAGGAACCAATACAAATTACCTTTATGAAGTGATAAATGGAAAATTCCATGGGGAACAAATTTATGACATGATATATTAGAGGTAACAAGCAAGCATTTACATTTAAGCACTGCCAACATAAATTTATATTTTAGATTCCAGGAAATTATATTCACCCATGTTAGAATTTTCCTTCTACACTGGTAAATACTTGTAATTATGAATGGTAGAGAGATAAGTAGTGAATAGAAATAATTTGGGGTAACTTTTGGTCTGTATAAATAAGAAACAATAAAAATTCAAAAATATGTTACTTGAATTTTTAAGTTATCCAAGATAGATAAAATTTTTGATTGGTTTAAAAAATAAATTCGTATTGAAGAAAATGACTCTGACAACCAAAAATTTTCTAAATTGTCCTTTTGTAGTATAGAAACAAGAATGTGCTTCTAAAAATAACTGAACTATATTTGCACATTATATTTAGCTAAGCTCTAGCATATACATATATGTGTATGTGTACACACACATTCATCTAGAGAAGTATAGCTTTTTGTGAATGGCATATCATTAAGGAAATAATCACAGTGCAGAGATACTGTGGATCCATAATTTTTTCCAACAAGTTCATGTAAACTAGGCTTCTTGATAAGAACACAAACATATTTGACCTATCTCTTAGGAATGTGATGAAAAATTAGAAATCTGATGTGTTCAAAATACTTGTAAAATAATACAATTATTCTCCATGTCTGGAAATTTATCTTAAAGAAATAATGATGAATGTGAGAAGATTTACTCGTGCAGAGATTGTCTATAATAAATATGTAGCTAAAACTATTAACTAAACACAAAACTCATTTGCTCATCTTCCAGGTCACACAGCTAATACATATTTCCCAACCTCTCTTATATTTAGAGGTAGCCACCTGATTAAGTTGTATCCAATGGAACGTGAGTGGAAGTGATGTGCGATATGTGTCACTTCCAGTGTCCCTGGTAATTGTTTATGTTTTTTTCTTCCCATAATAACCTTGGAAACCACATGTTAATGATGGTGGAGACATAATATGAAAGGATCTTGCCTCCCTGAATCACCAGGTGAAGGAAAGCTACATGATGATCAAGAATATTGGCCTAGACTACACGTGAGCAATAATTAAGCTGTTTAAAATCAGTTCAGATTTCCAGAGTTTATCTGCTACAGTGTTATATCAATATACAAAAACTATTATAATAGAAAAAAAAATTGGAAATAATCTAAATACCTAACAAAGTTGCAGCGTCTAATCTACTTGATGGAGATCATTGAAAATTCAAATTTTCTTCCTTAAATTATTCTGGATAGCCTTTATTTTCTATAATGCATACATATAACATTTGTAATTAATACATAAAATGTACAATTTTGATATTGTAAAAATTAAATTCAATATTTATAGTTTGATGGTGTAGAGTGTTGAGGATATCCAAAAGATGGATGCTTTTTATGCTCATAAAATATTATAAGTACCCTAGCCAGTTTGCCCCAGTGGATAGAGTGTAGGCCTGGGGACTGACGGGTCCTGAGTTTGATCACGGTCAAGGGCATATGCCCTGGTTGCAGGTTCGATCCTCAGTAGGGGATGTGCAGGAGGCAGCCAATCAATGATTCTCTCTCATCATTGATGTCTCTCTCTCTCTCTCTCTCTCTCTCTTCCTTCCTCTCAAAAATCAATAAAAATAGATTTTAAAAAATAAAATAAAGCACCTGCTCAATAATACTATTTTAAAAATATTGTAAGTAGTTGGGAAGAGGAAAAAAATCTCTTGTTTTATAACAGTTTAATTTGATTGTATTCAATGAAAAATTGGATGGCTCGGTTGGTTGGAATATCATCCAGTATATCAGAAGGTTATGGGTTCAATTCCTGGTCAGGGTACATACCTAGTTTTGGGTTCAATCCCCAGTCAGGGGCAACTGACCTCTCCCTCTCTCTGAAATCAGCAGAAAACATATCCTTGGGTGAAGATTATTTAAAAAGTATATGTGTGTGTGTGTGTGTGTGTGTGTGTGTGTGTGATATTTAATAGGAATCAAATCTAAATTGAAATTTGATGAAGCAAATAACCATGGCAGGCTGAATTCTTAACAATTCTAAAAATCACTTTGCATGGCTGTCTAACTACCCTGGAAAGTATAAAGAATCATCTATTATTAGGTGAAGAACCTAAGGATAGAAGAGCATATCCACTTTTCCATTCACTAACTTTTATTTTAGATATCAACTATGTGGCTATTATCCTTTTCTATTATGGTCATTATTGATATACTAGAGGCCCGATGCACAAAATTTGTGCAAGAGTAGGCCTTCCTTCCCCCCAGCTGCTGGCACTGGCTTCCCTCTGGCACCCGGGACCTGGGCTTCCCTCGCAGCCCCAGCTTCGCCTGGAAGGTCATCCGGAAGGACATCCGATCTAATTAGCATATTACACTTTTATTATTATAGATGTAATCAACCAGCCTTTTACTAAAACTAGGTCAAAATTGCCCTTTATTCACATAGTATGTTCTGACTTAACTGACTTGTACAGAATAACCATGTACTTCTTTCACTGAAAAGCCAATATTCTAATGGTAGTCTATTGCACATTGAACACAACAAATACACATAGGTAACAGGTTATATTCCAATACTTTCGTGCATTTCAGAACTACCAGTTGAGCTGTATGCCTATTGAAAGGTGTTGGGTCTGAGATTTGATTTTTACCCTACTTGCAAGCTAATCAATTATCCTATTACTTTATAGATACTGGCAGAAAATCCAAGCCTCTTGGGTCAAAGACTAAGAACATTATTACTCATGACATAGCAAGCAACATGAGCATTAGCATATTTGCATTAGTTCCCCATTCTTCCAAATGGAACTTCCAGTGTGATAGGCCCAGATGGGTGCTGTACATGTAGTCAGATGTATTTCAACTGAGGAACATTGGACTTGGGGAATCTACCTATTTATAGCAAGCTGTAAGCAAGTCTGTCCTTTGTTCAGGAAGAGTGTGGTCTCATCTGCCAAAGTTGCTGCATATACAACCGTAAATAAATGGGAAGTCAAGGTCTTGGCACACAAAGCTATTGTTGTTGTTATTGTTTTTAAATATATTTTTATTTATTTCAGAGAGGGAGAGAGAGATAAAAACATCAATAATGAGAATCATCGATTGACTGCCTCCTGCACACCCCCAACTGGGGATCCAGCCTACAACCAGGTCCCGTGCCCTGACTGGGAATTGAATCTTAACCTCCTGGTTCATAGAGGAACATTCAACCACTGAGCCACATCAGGAAAAGGAATTATAAAATATCCACAATTAGTTCATAATAATGTAGATGGATCTCATGCTAAAATTTCATCACAAATTTTTCTAGGAATTTGTCCATTTCCTCCAGGTTGTCCAGTTTGTTGGCGTGGAACTGTCCATAGTATTTTTTAACAATCATTTGTATTTCTGTGTGGTCTGTTGTTATTTCGCCTCTATCGTTTCTGATTTTGTTTATTTGGGTCCTCTCTCTTTGCTTCTTGGTGAGTCTGGCTAGAGGTTTGTCAATCTGGTT
>NW_006291231.1:5425776-5428495 GCF_000327345.1 Myotis davidii
TTAAAGTTCTCACTGTATTTTAAAGAAATTGGAAATAGAAATCGCAAATGATGCTTTCTGGGTTGAGAAATCAAGTCAACAAACAACTAGTTAGTATATTCACACTCATAGTAAATGAAAGGCACTCAATGAAAAGATTGGCAAGTGAAGACACATTTAGAGGTCGTAAGTTAAAAATATATTTAAGGAAGGTCTGTATAAATGTTTCTGACTCAGCGCTTTAACCCACCTTTTCAATTAGTTGTAGTTCCAACTATTTTACTTTTCTTCCTTTTCAAGAGCTGTTTATCAACAAATGATATCCATGGGTAGCCTCACTAGTGGGACGGAACTAGACTCTCTCCCTCTGTTTTCCAAAGAATGTGTCTCAGCAAAGAGTACGATAGCTACATGCTGTTCAGAGCCACATTACCCAATTCTCTAAATGCTTTCCTTTCTGAAGCCATGTTTCCTCTACCTCAGAAAAAAAGGCCCCTTGTCAGGTTGTTGCAGGCAATGTCACACCTAGCTACCTTAAGAGCAAGTTTTTAGCTCCTGAGAGATATTTGTTGACATAACAACAATTTTTAGATAAAAAGTCCAGTACAAATTAAGAAGAAAGGGTCCTACTAGCTAAGGTAGGTCTCTAAGGCAATTACTTATGTTTTTCCAGAGCTTTTCATGAAGTACCAGCTGCTACTCTTTCCTCAGACAGCTGATAGGGGGTTCACAACCTCCCTGCATGTGGCTTGAAACCTAGAATCCATGAAAGGGGATGTGGATGGCCTCATGTGAAAGTCCTAAATCACAGCTATCAGGATTGCATTCTATGAGCACCTCAACTACGGCAAAGGGTACTTTCATAGTATAAGTTCAGAGGTCTCCTAAAAGGTCAGTAGACCCATTAGACAGTGTCCCACCACACTAATCAAGTTCAAAGATTTAAAAACCTGCCTAGTGTACCACACAGAAGTGACTTGGAAGTAGTTTACTCTCAATTCTTGTTGACAACAAATTATGTTAAAAAAACAACAACACAACCCCATCTAAGTTAGGCAAATTAACGCTTTGACCTGAATTTATATTATATTAAGAAATATTACAACTTAAGAGCTTTGTGAGGCAAAAAATGTTGGCAAGGACTTTTTCCAACAGAGTTCCACAAAACATATGCAAACAGCCCGCTGAAAGCCCTGACTAGCCCATTGTTCCTGCGCCCAAACACCAGCTCCTGCTTTATAAACTGTAAAGCTCCAGGGACTCTGCTTTGCTCACCTTTTTTTGGGTGGGCCGCGGTGGGGGACTCAGTTCCTGCTGCATCCTGATAATTTGATAAACAAAAATGACCTCCTAATGAAAAAGAAGCGAAAAATTTCCAGGTGTAGATCACTAGGGGAAAAAAGGAGATTATCAAAGATCTAAATAATGCAACCAATAGCAAAATAGCCTAGTAAATCATACAAACCCAGCTAAATTAGATAGCACTGTCCATATACAATTACACTGCTGGGCTCCCATGACAGCCTTTAAATGTGACATGTTATTTGACATGTTTGCAATTAGGGCTTAGAAAAAAATCAATTTTTTTCTATTCCACTTAAAATAAAAAAATGTACTGTTTTTCAATGAAATGAACCTTTTTTTTTTCACATTCAGGACAGATAAAAAAGTAATACCAGAACAAACATATCACAGCTGCATTATGAAGATGGACATTTAAAGTCCAATTTTATTAGGTTTTATGAAAGGGCAGAACCTAGAAGTAATTACCAGCATGTTGTATTTACTTTTACATCATTATCCTTATTCACTTTGCCCCTAGACTTTGAACAGCCAGTGAGGTAGACAGTAACTCGCGGTCCTGGGTGAGCTCCTGAAGTCGCTCCGTGGGAATTGCACCTGCTACCAACTCACACAGGGGGCGTGCTGCTCCCTTCCTCAGCCTGAGACCCAGCCAGGACCGGAAAGTTGTTCTCAATCCCTCCACCTTCTGTTTCCTTCAGAATTGGTTTCAGACCTCTCTGAAAAATCCACACACAATATATTCAAAAGAGCAATTCTTTTTTAAAAATTATTGATTTTTAAAGAGAGGGAGAAAGATGAGAGAGAGAGAGAGAGAGAGAGAGCGAAAGAGAGAAAGAGAGAAGAGAAGAGAAGAGAAGAGAAGAGAAGAGAGATTTGTTGTCTCTCTTTCTTATACTTTCATTGGTTGATTCCTGTATGTGCCCTGATGGGAGATAGAACTCACAACCTTGGCATATCAGGATGATGCTCTAACCAACTGAGCTACCTGGCCAGAAGCTCAAAGGTGAATTCTTAACTGAATAAAATGCTTCCAACTTGTAATTTTTCCCTTTTCATAGCCCCAATTGCTTCTTGTATCCTCTTAAAATCTATAATAAGCATTTGATATTTTTTCTCTTGCAGGAAGATATTTTGACCTTACCATACTTTGCCCCATGATATGTATGTATATTAATGATAATAGCAATAATAGTAATAATTGTAACAATAAACTAATATTATTACCGTATTTGCCGGCGTATAAGACGATTTTTTGGCCCTGAAAAATATGCCTCCAAGTGGGGGGTCGTCTTATACGCCAGGTACACTTCAGATAGACTGCCCATAGTGCTTGCCCCGTGCCATAGTGGCCTCCCGATGCCCGCCCACTTCATTCCACATACCGTTCAGGCATCAGCAGCGCTGCTGGGTGTATGCTCGGCTGTTATGCGATTTT
>NW_006291231.1:5428705-5445603 GCF_000327345.1 Myotis davidii
TCTTCTATCATTGACAGTCCCTCTAGGTTGTGGGCTGCTTGCCTGTGTTCCTGAGAAGCATCTACGGTACCAGTCTATAGAGTGTGTTTTCTTTAGTGAATTACCGGTATGTTTACCGGTAATAAACTTGCACTGTTTTATGTATATGTTTGATTACATACAGCCTTGTGACAGTTTTCCTGCATGTCATAAGCATTTGAATATAAATTAAAATGTTAAAATCAAATCTGATATTGTTTTACCTTTTATTTGGTGTGTGGAAGGTGTGCGGAAGAGGGGGTAGTCTTATACGGCGGGTATATAACAAACTCTGTATTTTGAGTGGAAATGTTAGGGGGTCGTCTTATACGCCCAGTCGTCTTATACGCCGGCAAATACGGTATATGGTTTCTATACACAAGACACTGCTCTAAGTGATTTATATGAATTGTCTCAACTAATCTTCACAGTGACCCTATAATTATTATCACTAATAAATATATCTGCCATTATCAATAGATTAATTAAGGGATTCCATCACTAATTCCTAAGTAAATCATTATCATTATTGTTAGTTACTTTAATGCAAATAGGTGGTTTTGATGTTTTTAAAAACTTTGAGATGGACTTCGCATAAAACCAATCAAGCATTGTGGTAGGCAGAATATCGCCCCACCCAGGACATCCACGTCCTAATTTCCCAAACCTGTGACTCTTGCATGGCAAAAGAGACTTTACAGATGTGACTAAGGATTTTGAGATAGGAAGATTGTCTTGAATTATCTGACTGGGTTCCCCCAAATCACAAGAGTCCCCGTAAGAGGTTGGCAGGACTGTGAGAATAGAAGACTGGAAGATGCTATGCTGCTGGCTTGAAGATGGAGGAAGGGGCTGCAAGCTAAGGAATGCAAGCAGTCTCTAGAAGCAGAAAAAGCAAAAGGCAGACTCTGCCCTAGAGGCTCCAAAGGAAAATAGCCCTGCTGACACTCCGATTCCAGCCCAGTGAGACCCATTTTGGAATCCTGGCCCCCAGAACTGTAATATAATAGATGTGTGTGGCTTTAAGCTACTAAATTTGTGGTAATTTGTTACAGCAGCAAAAGGAAACCAATACAAGTGTGAATCTTGATATAATGAGTGTTATTATATGGTATGAAAAATCTGGAGCCCAGAGCAGGGCCCTGGAGGAGTCAGGAGAACCTCTTCAGAGGAGGCCACCCTGTGCGAGCCAGCCCCCTGTGCATGCCATCCACACAACATTGCCCTCACTTCCAACAACAATTCTAAGTTCAAACCACCCTCTGTTTTGATAATTCTCCAGAAGGCCTCACAGAACTTACTAAGAGCTGTTACACTCATAGTTTCTGTTTACTATAGGGAAATGATACAGATTAAAGCAAGCCAAGGAAAAAGCACATAGAGCAGAGTCTAGGGAAGCACCAAATGCAGACAGAGATCCCATTGTTCTCTCCTTGTTGAGTCGTGGGCAGCCTCACTTTCCCGGCATTGAGTGTGACAACGTTGATAACATGGTGTGGAGCAGGGGTCCTCAAACTACGGCCCGCGGGCCACATGCGGCCCGCCGGGTGTTTTTGCCGAAGTTGCCTGTTGCTGAATTTGTTCATAGTTTTTTTTTTTTAAATATAGTCCGGCCCTCCAACGGTCTGAGGGACAGTGAACTGGCCGCCTGTTTAAAAAGTTTGAGGACCCCTGGTGTGGAGTATTGCAAGCAGAGAGGCTCTCCCAAAGCTTGAGTTTTTACTGGGCTACATCATGAAGGCATGATTGACCTCAGTTTCTAAGTCAACTGATACTGTGTTACTCAAATCCTCCACTTAACCTTCTATTGTTGGGCTTTCTGGTCAGTCCCCATTCTAAATACTATCTGGTGCGGCCAGCCCCCACTCGGAATCACAGTCTACAACTACCCAGCATGACCTAAGGCTCCCCGCGCCCCAGGCCAATAAAGACACAAGAGATTGCCTCCCAGAAACCGAGGGCAAAGTCCATCCTTCTCTTTGGGCAAGGCTAAACTCTTTACTACATGTACACCAAGCTGGATTTAAGGGATGAGTGGAATTGTTCCCACTGGAGCAAAGGAAAGAGAGAAAAAGGCACAGAAACAGCATGAACAAAGGCACAAATGTTTGTGGCATTTCTAAAGCAAAAGCTAGTAATTGACTGCAATTTAAAGAAAGGGTACTGGGCACTGGAAGACGGGAGAAAGTGGCTGGAGAAAACACTGATTGTCAAGGCCCTATGCCATCTTAGGGAGTTTTGTACCAAGAGCAAGGGGCATTTGGAAGATTTTTCAGAAGGAAGTGATTTGAACAAAAAATACTTTTGTAATGCAAATAGTTATCTCCCACTTTATGTTTTATGAGTTTATGCTTTTGTCTATTGGGTTTTTAAAATAGGATAATTTGTATTTATAAGGAAGAAGGACATTGTCTTTTTCTATAATAATGCTGACAACAGAGTTAGACAATAGGCAAAGACTCTGCCTATGGCCTAGGGTGCAGACGGAAACTCGGAGGGGTGGCCAGCTGGGCTGCTGCTCCTGGCTTCTTTGCATCATCTGGAAAATTCATGTAACTGGTAGAAAATACAGGGACACTGGGACAGAGCTGGCCTACAAGTGGACTTGTGGCAAATAGCCCAATCAGCACGTCTAGACTTAAAGAAATCTTCCCCAAGTTATTTTATTTCCTCTCTGTTTTATTCCCACAAATGTCTCATGCTTCAGTGCTGTGGTGGTTAGACTCAGAAACAAACTCGCTGTTCTAATCAGCTCAGGCTGCTATACCAAAATGCCACAGACTCAATGGCTTAGAACAGGGGTCCTCAAACTTTTTAAACAGGGGGCCTGTTCACTGTCCCTCAGACCGTTGGAGGGCTGGACTATAGTTTAAAAAAAACTATGAACAAATTCCTATGCACACTGCACATATCTTATTTTGAAGTAAAAAAACAAAACGGGAACAAATACAATATTTGTATTTGCATGTGGCCTGCGGGCCGTAGTTTGAGGACCCCTGGCTTAGAAAGTAGGCATTTCCCCCACAGTTTTGGAACCTGGGAGCCCCAGGTCAAGGTGCTGGCAGATTTGGTTCTTGGTGAGGACCCATTTCCTGGCTGGCAGATGGCCGGCATGGCCCAACACTCAACCACTGAGTCATACCTGCCAGGTGAGAAATTACATTTTTTATATTCTAATTATATACATTAAAATAATCTTATATGTTAAATTCTATTTCTATAGAAAGGAAGGACTGCAGGAATATAATGCCTAACTAAGAACATGGCTTAAATACTTAGTTCACCTATGTATGACCTTGTGAATATGCTTCTGCATAATTTCAACCTGTAAAGTGGGAGGAGCAATACTTTTTTTTTATTTTGAGGGAGCCTTAGTTCACAGTTTTGTGAAGACCAAAGAATATTTGTACACAACTGCAGACATGTGAATTTTCTATATTACAAAATACATTGCATTTGTTTTCTGGGAGGTTTCTGGGTCTGTGGAAACTATTCAGGGACTCCTTCTCCCCCTTAGAGAGCATATCTCCATGAGCATTTGGGGAAACAGAATTCTAAGATCTGGGGTTTATATTCTCAAGAACCTTTGATGAGAAAAGTTACATAGGCACAAAGATGACTCCAGGGGCAGGCTCCTTACAAATACAGGGTTTTCAATTAAATTCAAATTTCAGATAAACAATGAATGATTTTATTTAGTACAGCCCAAGTATTGAATGGGAAATATATTTAAGAATCATTTGTTGTTTATCTGAAATTCAAATGTAACTGGGTGTCCTGTGTCTTATTCGGCAATCCTACTCAGAAGCCAATTGAAAACAAGGGCTCTTTCAGGATTCAAAAGAGGGATCGTGTCGTGGGTCCTCAAGGAAGCAGATGGTGAGGCAGAGTTAGGAGGACAAAAGGGTTATTTGCAGTGAAACCTGTGAAAGGAAAGGGAGGAAGCTGGATTGGACAGGGGAGCACCAGCAGGTGATGCCCCGCTGACAAAATCCCTGCCCACACCAGCAGGAGCTCTGAACAAAGTGCTCCCTGGAGGAGTCACCTTGGGTGGAAATGGATGGGCTTGTCTGACCAAGTTGTTCAGGCTCCTGCCAACCCTCACCCAAAGTAGCTTCCCTTCTGAGAGTCTTGATGCCAAAAAGTCTCATTAAAAAGCCATTGACACCAAAAACAGAAAACTGGTTAAATTCTCTACCTTTTCACACAGACATACTATGCTTTCATGAACTATAATGTATAAAAATTACAAAAATGGGCTGAAACTCAGGTTACAAAACAACAATATAAGGAGCATGGTCTTGTTTGGTTAACACATATTTGAGTCTTTGTTTATACACACATGTGTACACACACATATGTACATTAGGGGGGTAGAGGGAAAAGAGAGGGAAACTGGTAAGTACTAAAACATTGACAATAATTATCTCTGAGTGGTGGGAATAAAAACAGATTTTTATTCTGTTTGTTATTCATATATTTTAGATTTTCTACAATGAGTTAGCCTTATTTTTGTATTACAGAGGCTAAGTATTTAGAATATTTTTTAGAAGTCACAGTTACACTTCCTGGCCTTTCCTTCTCTTTTTACAAGAAATAAATATTTCCTACACGTTATATTTCAAGCGTGGTTGGAACTTGCCATAGGATAAGCGGTCCCCCCTTACTTCATTCTATTGGAGAAAGTCATCTAAGCAGTGTCCTGGGATTCTCCTCTTTAGAACTCTCCACATCATTGTAGTGACAGTAGGCAAACCTGATAAATGCTGGTGGTCACACTAGAGACCGTCGGTGCTTTTACCCCAATAGAAGAGGGGAGGAAACAGCATTTCCTTGTTCTATCATCTTCCTTCTATTTTTAACATTTAATTTCTTGTTCATTGCTATTAAAACACTTGCCTCTTTCAAAAAAGCTTTTAGATTAAAAAGCTGGATAGGGAATGTAAAGGCTTATAAAAGTTTTATTCACTAGGGAGGTGGGTGACTGGTTCATAAAATATGAAAACATCTACATTTACCTGGAAGGTATGCTGTGGTTTTCTTGGACCATATAAACTACTGCTTTCAGCAACATCATAAGAAGGAATGAAATACTCTTGAGAAGAGAAGAGAGAAAATAAGATTTTATTTGCTTTGGATGTTTGAAGTTACGTATTCATTACCACGAATCCTGCGATGGTTTTTGCTCTCAGTCTAGGCAGAAGACATAAAATAAGACAACACTGGAAAGAAAAAAGTTATGTGGATTCACAAAATGCCTGAGTCATTCATGAATGATGTTTTCATTGGAAAATCAGTAAAAGAAAACTGAAGATCTTTTATAGGTAAAATAAATAAGCCTCTCTCCTTTCTCCCCCTTCTCTTAGGGGTCCAAAGAGAAAGTTCTCAGCCTTCCAGACGTCTGATTCTCCACTCACAACAGGCTGAAAGTCGGTATGCTTCCAAAACTGGAACATCCAGATTTGGCTGTGGAAGTTTGGGCATTTATTCAACTAAATAGGTACCATTCTACATACCTACTACATACCAGGTGGCCAGGTGCTAAGGAGATAGACTATGAGATGCTCACTTTGTGGGAGGAGCCAGTGGGTAAGAGAGCAGATTATATCATTGATCAAGATCCTTTCAGTTTTAAAGTTCTATATAACAGAATTTCCTCAGAGTGGTAAGAATTGGAGGGTAACTAAAATCAAAGCAAGCTCTTGGTTTAGCCAAATGTATATATGAAAGAAAACAACAACAACAACAACTCAGTCTGGGGGAAAGAGACACTGGGAAGACATCCTGGGGGGAGGGAATCCCTTAGCTGAGTCTTGTAGGACAGGAGGAGGTGGACAGAGAAAGGAGAGCAGCTGAAGCGCCATGCAGAGAGGCCTGTACAGTGAGAGTCCTTGGTGAGCTGGGAAACTGGCAATGGCTCAATACAGCAAAGTTGGGTCTGCCGGAGTGATCAGCCTCAGCGTGGAGCTGGATCAGGCGTGTCAGCCACGTAGATGGCTTGGCACAGCTAGGTAGGGAATTTGGGTTGGGGGGGTGGGCAGTGAAGGGTTTCAGCAAAGGGGTTGCTTGATCAGATTTAAATTTTAGAAAATGACTCTCAGTGGGTTTGAGGGTGCAGTTGATGGAGAGGGAGAAGCCAGAACAAGGAGAGAATCAGGGGCCTAACGAGGTGCCTTGAACTGGGGCTATGAGGATAAAAGGAAGATATGGGTCCAGGTACATTTAGAAGGCACAGTGGGGCAACTGGATAACAAATTGAGCGGGCTTAGATCAGATGTTGTGTAATGGGGTAGAATAGGATTCTAGCTTAGCTCCCATGTTCCTGGCTCAAGCAACTTAGGAATAATGGTATTCACTGCAGTGAAGAAACAGAGAGAGAGCATATTTGGAGGGCAGAAAAGATGATTTGGGTTTTGAACATGCTGAGTTTCAGATGTGTGGTGGATCGTATTTATCAGAGATGGCCCTGATCTTATGCATATCACATGCATACCACATGCTCTCACTACACTGTGACTTTGGTATGTCCTCCACTGAGAGTTGGGGTCCTCTGCTCCTTTCCCTGAACCTGGGTGGACCTTTGTGACTGCTGTGACCCATAGAATATGATGGAACTCGTGCTCTATGACTTCTCAGGCCATAGCATCCAAACGCCTTGCACTTCTGCCTCTCTCTCTTGGGATGCTTGCTCTCAGAACACAGCTGCCATATTGTGAGGAAGTCCAGATGGGCACCCCATGGACAAACCCTGCTTGCTACCCAGCGGCCCTGATGAGGGCCCAGCCAACAGGAACACCAACGACCACACATGCGAGTGAAGGTGTATCTAGATGATTCCAGGTCTACACTATCAAGTGGACCACCCCACCTTCCCAGGTGAGGCCCCTGACAGAGTGCACTGCAGATCAGTCATCCCTGTCGTGTCCTCTTTCAGGTCCTGACCCACAGAATCGATGAGCAAAATAAAATGCTTGTTGGATGCCGCTACGTTGTAGGATGGTTTTCTGGGCTGGAAATGGCCACTGGGTGTCATCAGCACATCGATTATAACTGAAACGATAGATAGAGGTGCTATCCCTGGAAGTGTCTAAGTAAGAAGAAAAGAAGGGTGGGTCTGGATCTGTGAGAGTGCATATATTTAAGGAGCATTTAGAAGAGAGGCATGCAGAAGAAGCTAAGAATAACACTGGTCAGGGATCAGACAGGAAACCAGAAACAACTTGAAGCATTTCAAGCAGAGATTTAGGTGTCTACAAAATTACTGAAAAGGCTGGGCCTCTGCTTAGCTCCCAGGCTCCCTGCCACAGCTGTGGTGCAGTCAGAGCTGCTGCCACCACCCGAGGACAAGGATCTGCAGAAAGCTGTTTGCAGTCTCACAAATACAGCTCAGCACTGAGGTGGCCATCAGAAGGGGGGCAGGGAGGCTGTTGCACAAACTTTCCCCCTGCGCTCACGCCCCTGCTCCGGCTGCTGGGGGATAGGAAGGAGTTCCACTCTCCAAATCCAGTGCAGTGCACCTCACGCATCCAGAGCGCAAATTCTATCCAGAACCTTGGAGCAAGGGAATAGGGAGACAGGTATGCCAGGCTTCTCTTAGAAAGCATAAAAGGGGCGTGAGAATGAATGCTGGTTACCAAACCAAACCAAACTGAACCAAAATACAGCCCAGTGACTTTCCAAAGAGACAGGGTAGTCCCAGGTGCAGAACAGAATCCACCTCTGAGGTCAGGCCGGGAAGTGAAATTGAGAACTGGAAGGGCAGTGGATTTGGAGCCCAACAAATCCCGAGTTCAAGTCTCCAGTCTTACTTATGGGCCTCGTCACTCTTTCACTTTCTTTACCTTGCAAAGAGGGATACAAATACAAACACTGCAGCCTTGTTGGGAGAATTACACACAGCATGTGTGGGGTGCTGAGCACAGAGATTGGAAGGTAAAAGCAGGCCTAAACGGTGGCTTTTCTTATTCCTCCTCAGGTGGCCTGGAGGCCAGACTCCGCCCAGCGGGGGCGGGAGGGGGAGGCCCCGCCCACACAGGAGGTCCTTCGGCCGGAGGGATGAAGAGCAAGACCGGCAGACACACTGGTGGAGCAGAAACTTCCGGAAAGACATGTTGTCAGATTTTATTCCACAGCCCTTGATGTCACACTGCTCCTCGGGAGATCTTTAGGTAAATGTGGCTTATGTCCTCTCAGAGAGCGAGCTTCACCACGTACTGTGCAGAATGAAAGGAAGTGGGCCGAGACAGGAACAAGCTGCCAAGAGCTTCGTTTACAGCAGCCGGCACCGTCTCAGAGCTGCCTGCACCCGTGCTCACCCTGCGAGCTTGTTCTGATCCTGGGGGAGGCTCGCTTAGCTTCACGCAGCGTGAGAAGCCAGTCTGTCCCCGCTCCCACCCGGGTTATTTCCGTTGCTAAGCTATGGTCCGAGAGATGGGCCTGTCAACATGCAGTGTGTGCTGGCTAAGGGGGCTCGGCATAGCGAGTAGGAAGCTCACAGCTGCTCTAGATACAGGTGATGCCGCCCTGGAGCTGGGCCACCACAGCTACGCCCCCGAGCCGCCCTGCCCTCACTTCCATAATAGAAAAGAATGCCTACCTTGTAGGACTCTGTGAAGATGAAATAACATGAGCAAATGATGACAGCTGCCGCTTATGGACATGAATGTGCCAGATGCTGTGCTGAGTGGTTTCTGTACATTAATGTAATCCTCAGAATAATCCCATAAAGATTGTTATCTCTAATTCGTAGATAAGGAAATGGAGTTAAAGGAGATTAAGTCTGAATTTACCCCAAATCACCAAATCACACAAATACTAAATAAATGTGCTGCAAAGGCCTGCTGATGGAAAGACCTAGCACTGGGTCTGACAAGTATTCAATAAATGGAGAATGTTATTTGTTACTAGTCCAGCTCACCCCTTTATTTGGTGGACCCCAAACTGATTCCCAGAAAGTGACTTGCCAAGGGACAGGGCTGGGGTTGAAATTTAAATCTGGTCCTGAGCCTGGTGCTTTCTATCTTCACCTGAAAGGCCCTCCCTGCATCAAATCCCTTGCTAGGAGACTAACTTGAAGCTTGGCGAGGCAGGCCGAGAACAATCACATGTGCAGGACAACAGCGCTCTCTGCTGGCCACTAAGAGAACCGAAAGGGGCCACCTGGCAGTTTACTCCTTGCTGAAACGTTTCTTCGCCATCAGACCTTCTACCTCAGTATCCCTTGATCATTGCCACCCCCACTTTTTTTTTTTAAATGGGCATCCTTGTGTCCTTATGTCTTTCATTTATATTTTACTAGAAAGCCATCCTGGTCTTTAAAAACTGTGTGCGCCTGCCCAGAGGGGCGTGGACCCAGTCTTAGAAGATTCTTCTGCTTTTCCAGGAGCCCTCCTATTGGATTCTAGCAAGTTCTCCCCATCCCCCCGTCCCCGAGACTCACTGCCTGGGTGAGTACTGTACCCCATGCCACAAACTTGGGGTGTGCTAGTGAATGCGAGTGAAAGGCCCACAAGCATACAAACAGACGGCGTTATGGTGAAGTCCCTTTCATCCCAAGCGCTCCTGACGTCAGTGGGAGAACCAGTTTGTGCAGACGTACACCACATGCGACTCCAACCTGGGCTTTGTGCGTCTACAGACACGGAACGGTTAGGAATTCATTGTGTAGGTAAGAACCCAGAATCTCCCGGCAACTAACTTCAGGGGTCGGATAGACAGGGTTTGGCGACCACTCCATACCCGGTCAGTAATGCTTTGAGCAAAGGTGTGTGTTTCTAAAGGATGAACACATTGGTATCAAATTCCTGCTCTTACGAAGGGTTTGAGGGGACACTGCATGCAATGCACGATGCCTGCCACTCAAAGCAAGGAATAAAGAATCGCTAGAACAAGAACAAAACAAAGCTGCTGCATTCCCAAGGCCAGCACAGGCTCTTTAATCTCCCAAATTCCTTCTAGAGATTAGGCATTGTCGGGCTTTTGGAATGAGAATCTGATTGCCAGCATTCCATTCCCAGAGCCAGTCACTTGCCCTGGGTGATGCTGGAATCCATCAGCCTTCTCCTGGCACCAGAAATAAACTTATTATTTTAAATATCCTTCCCATCAATCCTCCTGCAATTACCAAGAGAGTTTGCTTTTCTGCCCTTTATTTTCAAATTAGAGAAAATTCGGCCAAACTTTTCCTCGATAGCTCTCTTCCTGAACAAGAGAGAGGATGAGGCTCCTGGGAGGAAAGGATTGCTGTAATCATAGCCTGACGGAACCTGCCCATACTGGCTGGCATGTGGTTTTCTGTCTTATTTAGGAGGTGTTTTCACCAATGGGGACGAGGCAAAGTCTAATTATGTGTGAAATTCAACAGGACTTCTGTTACTACATCAAGACTGACTGTATTTGTATAATCATTTCATTTGAAGAGGTCAATTGGTTAAGAGCACAGACTAAGACAGTCCTGGGCTCATACCCACATCAACCACCCACTCACCAGAATAAGCATTCAATGCACTCGTTCATTCAACAAAAATTAAGTGAGCAGCTACTATGTGCCAGGCGCTGATCCATGCTATGGGGATTCAGCAATGAATGAAACAGCAAACACCCTGCTCTCAGAGGGCTCACAATCTAGTTGGGGGCGACAGGTGGTAAACTTGTAAGATGTAATATATCTGGATTGATATGCTATGAAGAAACATAAAGCAGAGGAAGAACTACATAGTAATGGACACTATTTTTGACAGAAGGAAAGCTTCATCTCTCTCTCTCTGCATCTCTTTCTGTCTCTCTGTGTCTCCTTCAGTCGTTCTCTTTGTGTGTGTCTCTCTCTGTCTCTGTCTGTCTCTGTCTCTGACAGGGAAGGCTTCTCTGAGAAATGGCATTTGGGAAGGGAACTGAGTGAAGTATAGGAGACAAGCCCAGGGGGATACCCACAGGAAGAGAGTTCTAAACAGAAGGATTGGCCGAAACCGGTTTGGCTCAGTGGATAGAGCGACGGCCTGCGGACTGAAGGGTCCCGGGTTCGATTCCGGTCGGGGGCATGTGCCTGGGTTGCGGGCACATCCCCAGTTGGGGAGTGTGCGGGAGGCAGCTAATCGATGTTTCTCTCTCATCGATGTTTCTGACTCTCTATCTCTCTCCCTTCCTCTCTGTAAAAAATCAATAAAATATATTTTAAAAAAATAAAAAATAAACAGAAGGATTGGTAAATGCCAGGCTCTGAAGCAGGTGTGCACTTGGACTCTGGAGCAGCAGCGGGTGGGCATGGCGGGAGTGAGGGGGCAAGGAGAGTGTCAGAGGGGTGGCTGGGAGGCATCTCCTTGGCGGGATCTTCAGGCCCTGGAAGGACCAGCAGATGAATGGCCAAGGTGGGCAGGCCAAAGAATCACTCAAGGCCACTAGTTCGTTTTGTTTTGTTTTGTACTCGCATTTATTAAAAACCAAGCATCAAATTGTCCATTGATTTTTCTCTTGGTTTCCTTATCTGGGTAAGAGAAACAGAGAGTTGCTTCAGGAAATTGCTTGGGGGTTATAAGTGTGGTACCTGGAAATCTAAGCACCATGTTTGCCATAAGGTGCATATGGTACATTGCTAAGAACCAAGATCAACAGTAATTAATATAAATGTGAGAAGTCTGGTCAGAGGCTAAATGGGGTTTTTTGATATTCACAGGGTGAATATCTGCATTTTATTACCTACTGCTGATTCAATGGCCTAAAGCAAATTCCAACCTGATGGTCTTTTTACTAAAAAATCACCTTTGATATGTCTGTTTGCATTCCTAAAAGGCAATTGTGTATTCTAGTAAATAAAAGCAGATGGGAATGAGACTCAGTGGAACTTGGTCTCTTACACCAGGCTCACAACTGGCTTCCCCCATAATTTCAAATTTACATTTCTTGCCTTGTATTTTAATTTGCACATCAGCCCTTTCTCCAAGTCTTTGAACCCGAGGCCACACTGGCTGTGACTTCACACTCAAGTTACCAATTGCCTGTTTTCCTCAGAAGCAAATATTTTTAAACACGAGAAATATTACAAAGCAGAGAGTCTTCCTGAAAATGCAAACCAATCTATCAAGAATGTGTTTGATGACATAAAACAGACCAATGGAGCTACAGGAATCACCTTCCCTGATCAGAGGGGGGATCTTGTTTTGGAAGATATTGAAATGTACGATGCGTATGTGTGCTGTGGTTGTGTGTGTGTGTGTGTGTTTGTGTGTGTAGGTATATTTATGTGTATACATACACATACAGACATATTTATATGCATATATATACGCACATTATACATATACATATACATATATATATGCATACATAGTGATTCGAACAAATAGAAAAAGGAGGAGCTGTCACTAAGATTAGTTTACAAAAGGACTGCAGCCTCTGTCTTGTGTACTTTCTCACTCTCTCACTTGTTCTCCTGAGGGAAGCCAGCTGCCCTATGGGGAGGCCCACTGGGTAGGGAACTGATGTCCTTCCCCAATAGCCAATGAGGATCTGAGGCGCCCTGAGTGAATCCGGAAGCTGATCCTCCTCAGTTAAGCTTTGAGATGGCTGATGCCTCAGTGGGTGGCTTGATTTCAGCCAGTAACACACCATGAGCCATTGGCACCAGGATGAGTGTGCCTGGATTCCGGACTCATGGAATCTGTGAGGTAATATTTGTTGTTTTAAGTCACTAAGCTTTGGGATAATTTGTTATTCAGTAATAGAGGACTAATAAATAGCTCCTAAACAGATGTTTTTCTTCTAGCTTTTCCTTGACATTCTGATTCAAATAAATATTTTAGGAGTATAATGTTTACTACAAAAGCGCTAATGATTGCATTCTAAAATGACTTCATAGTGTAAGCTCAGACTAAAGGTACCAATTGCCTTACTATAGAGACCAAAAAGCAAGTAACTTGTCAGGGCATTTTGAGCTGAAATAGTAAAACAAATGCTTTAAAATTCTTTCCACTATTTTTCACTGCCATGAAATATGTTAAAGCATAATGAAAGAGGACAATCAGGTCAGCACACATTGGCATCGATATCACATGCCGAGGGTGCCCAGGGCCCGTCTCCAGTAGCTTGCAGTCAAGCTTACATCAGATAGCTTCAGAGTTAACAACACCATTTAACTGGTGCGGAGAAAATTCCTGATTCCCTTTAAGCAGGTTTCTACAATTTGGATTATAACTTCATAAATTCTGGTTACTGGCATTTGTTTTTATACAAAATCAGATAAACAGGATGAAAAGCCATGAATTGGGTCTAAAATATGGGTCTGAAGCAAAATAAGGACTGAGATATCACCCCTTTCATTTACCTGAAAAATTCCACCAGGTATTAAGGAGTTATAAATGTTTTAAGATTTGAGAGCTAAGTAGTTATATGGGACTATAGAGAATGGTTTACTCTAGTGCAGGCGCTTGCCTACTGATAAACAGCTGGTGGTAAAACAAAAAATATCCCCAGAAACATGAAATGGCAGCAAAGCAAATAATTCTGTTTATGGGGGGAAAGGGGCCTCAGATAAACATATAAATAGACCAGAAATAAGAAGCACTGACAGAATCATGAACAGGTCTCACATAAAGCAACCTGCATTTCTGCAAATTATATTTACTTAGCTAAATGTGAATGCAATATTGCTAAGGCTTATCTAAAGAGACAGGAAGCAAATGAGACTAGAATTAAACTAGATATGCTGGCTAGTGTGCCTTTAAAACTTGCTTTCTGAGTCATAAAAATTGTTTGGGAATCCAATGATCTAATAACTATGGAAAACCAAAGCTCATAATAAATATTTTTGTTATCTCTTGTTCAGCTCCTCGTCTGTGATATATGTATACTAGTATATCCGCTGTAAGTATATCAGCATTAGGACTTGTTCCTTAAGAAACCACCCCTTCTCCATAGAACTTACTACTCTATATGTATCCTTCCTCTCTAAACTCTGTACCCCTGAGTGGGATCTAATTCATTTGTATTTATTTTTTAAAAATATTTTTTTTTATTGATTTCAGAGAGGAAAGGAGAGGGAGAGAGAGATAGAAACATCAATGATGAGGGAGAATCATTGATTAGCTCCCTGCTGCACGCCCCCAATGGGGATAAAGCCTGCAACCCGGGCATGTGCCCTGACCTCCTGGTTCCTCCTGGTTCAGAGGTCGACGCTCAATCACTGAGCCACAGCAGTCAGCGAGTTCATTTTTAAAATCCCCAGGTAGCCCAATTTCTGCCACATAGTAGATGATCAAAATCTACCAACTACACATGTAAGTGGTAAAGTGAAGGAGCTGAAGGAGGACTTGGGGGAAGCCTCCAGACCATAATCCTTCATGAGAGGACTGTCTCACTGGATCTTCGCCCCCAGCCCCAAAAGAACCACCAGTCACAATGTGAACTGAAGGGGTTGCCCTGGGATGCAACTCTGCTCTCCAGCTGCTCCCATCATCTTGAATCTCGGGCTGCTGTTTCTGCCCCAGCTCCTTTATTCATGTCTTCTACCTGCCACTTCTGTGCTGGGGTGGCGTTTCCTAGCATAGCGTCACCACGACAGGGCAAGCGGACACAGCAGAGATAAAGCCCTCCTATTCGCCCATCACCAAGGAGCCAAATGTTAGTCCGAGTCATTTTTTTCTTTTTTTCGTAACTTGAGAAAAATTAATCAGAGTCAAATAAATGCAACAAGAAGTCAATGTTTATCTAACTTATTCTAGTCAACCTAGTGTGCCCAGGAAGTCTTCATTGTTAAGGAACTTCTATAATATTGTCATGAGGAGGATGTCCTGACTGAGAAGGAAAAGGTTTACTGTGAGATCATTTAAAAAGGATGGCCTAGCCCGGCTGGGTGGCTCAGTTGGTTGGAGCAGCGTCCTGTACACCAAAAGATGGGGGTTTCATCCCTAATCGGGCACATATGGGAGGCAAGAGATAGATGTTTCTCTCTCTCTCTCCTTCTCTTTCTCCCCCCCCCCCTCTCACACACACACACACACTCTCACACACACACACACACTCTCTCATCTCAAATAAGAAACAAATCCTTGGGTGAATAAATAAATAAATAAAACAGAAAAGGATGGCCTATAAATATCTATGGAGTAACTAACACATGGACACTTTTTCAACATTGGCTCAAAGCACAATGCCACGGGCATGCTTAGAGCTGTCTTACTACCCGCCCACTGGGAGTGGTAAAGCATATCTATGTTTATAAAACCCTAATATGCAAATAGACCAAACAGTGGAACAACCAAACAACCGGTCGCTATGATGTGCGCTGACCACCAGGAGGTGTGCGCAGAACATGGTGGGCGTCGGCTGTGGCGGGATGGTGGAGCAGGTGAGCGGAGGCGCCAGACCAAGGTGGGGTGCCAGTTACTGTCATCTGGGAGAGACTCTGGTGGTTACTGAAATTTCTTTGCTCCCATGTGCTGCGGTCCTACCCGGTGCCTGCACCTGCTGCCAGTGCTGGCCCTGCTCACACCGGCTGCTGGTGTCTGGCACTGGCCCCAATCGCTTGGCGCTGTCAGTGGGTGCAAGTGGCAACTGCCAGCCCTGATCGCCCCTGAGGGCTTCTCCACCTCCCCTTGTTCCTGAGGGGCAATCGGGGCAGCAGCCACCATTTGTACCCACTGATGACGCCAGCCTCGCTCACAACAGCTGCTGGCACTGGCCCTGATTGCTCTGTGCCATCAGTGGGTGTGAGTGGAGCCAGCGCCATCAGCATGTGGGAGTGGTGATGGGAGTAGGGCTGCTGGCAGAGAGGGGACTGGGGGCCGCAGCAGGAGGGGCTGGGCAGAGGCGTGGAGGATGGGCAGAGACCCGTCCCTGTGCCCACCACAGCCTCGGGGCCCACAGTTCCCCCACAGTTTCAAGGTGCACGACTTCATGCACGGGGCCCCTAGTATGTAGATATTCTTATGTGATCTGTGAAGGAAGAAGCCACCCCGCCACAAAATGGGAAACTGAACTGTCATAAGTGCTTTCTTCATCTGGGATGAAAGTGGCAAATGAAAGACTCCTTCCTGGCAGGTAGCTGTAATCAATCATGGAGCTCAGTTCTGTTAGTCCTGGGCACAACCCAGAATCCTTGTCAATCCAGCTAAGCATAGCTACACCAATTGGTGGCATGTGAGAGGCTATGTATCCCTAAGGATATGGCAAATGCTACTGTGGCCATGGATGAATCGTTCTGTAGGTATCTTAGCAACTGGGCATAAAAATTCGTCAGATGAGTGTCCTGAAACTCAGTGAGACTCTCAATTAACCAAGACCATGTAGAAAACAGAAGGCAGAGTACAATCTCAGTACAGAATGTCTAACCTGGAAGTCTTCAACAGTATTGGGCGGCTTTTCTTTTCACTTCAATACTGTGTTCCATATTCCTAAGAGGAAACATCTGGAGAGAACAGTAGAGCTAAGACCTCAGTGTCTTTCCTGATTATAAATTCTCCTTTTCTAGTCTTTTTGCCAAATTATGGTTAGACAGCCATTACTTTTTGTCCAAACTCCTTGTTGTCTGGAGCCCGAAGTTCATAGTCTTACATATACCGTTCCCGACTCTTGGCAGATGCTCTTCTCTATTTTCTACACTAAAATTCTGCCCAAGTATTTTCACCATGAAGCCTTTTATATAAAGCTCTAGGCTCTTAGAGAACATACCCAAAATATATTAAAGATTAAAATTAAGAAGTAAACACGTGAACCTACAAAGAATTTTGGAATAGTTGAAAACATGGCAGAGTCCTGCTGGTTTGATGAGAGATCTTACCAAACATGCATTTCAAAAATGATTCCAGAGCAAGAAAAGTGGGAAGCTTCTCACCTCATTCCATGAGGGTGGAGAAAGTTCCTGATACCAAATTGGAGAAAAGAGGAGATTG
>NW_006291231.1:5446484-5447926 GCF_000327345.1 Myotis davidii
TTATTAATAGTTACTAGGATCCCAGTGCTTGAATTCATGCACCTTGAAAGGAACTATGGGTTGTGAGGCTGTGGTAGGCACAGGGGCGGGTCTCACCCCATCCTCTGCACCCCTGCCGGGTCTCTCCCCCTGCAGCTCTCAGTCCCCTGCATGTTGGTTGTCCTGCTCCCACTGCCGCAGCTCCCATGCACAGCTGGCACCCGCCCTATTCACACCCGCTGCTGGCACTGGCCCCGATTGCTCTGTGCCATCAGTGGGTGTGAGTGGAGCCAGCGCCATCAGCATGTGGGAGTGGTGATGGGAGTAGGGCTGCTGGCAGAGAGGGGACTGGGGGCCGCAGCAGGAGGGGCTGGGCAGAGGCGTGGAGGATGGGCAGAGACCCGTCCCTGTGCCCACCACAGCCTCGGGGCCCACAGTTCCTTTCAAGGTGCACGACTTCATGCACGGGGCCCCTAGTATGTAGATATTCTTATGTGATCTGTGAAGGAAGAAGAAAAAAAAACCCCGCCACAAAATGGGAAACTGAACTGTCATAAGTGCTTTCTTCATCTGGGATGAAAGTGGCAAATGAAAGACTCCTTCCTGGCAGGTAGCTGTAATCAATCATGGAGCTCAGTTCTGTTAGTCCTGGGCACAACCCAGAATCCTTGTCAATCCAGCTAAGCATAGCTACACCAATTGGTGGCATGTGAGAGGCTATGTATCCCTAAGGATATGGCAAATGCTACTGTGGCCATGGATGAATCGTTCTGTACTGTAGGTATCAACTGGGCATAAAAATTCGTCAGATGAGTGTCCTGAAACTCAGTGAGACTCTCAATTAACCAAGACCATGTAGAAAACAGAAGGCAGAGTACAATCTCAGTACAGAATGTCTAACCTGGAAGTCTTCAACAGTATTGGGCGGCTTTTCTTTTCACTTCAATACTGTGTTCCATATTCCTAAGAGGAAACATCTGGAGAGAACAGTAGAGCTAAGACCTCAGTGTCTTTCCTGATTATAAATTCTCCTTTTCTAGTCTTTTTGCCAAATTATGGTTAGACAGCCATTACTTTTTGTCCAAACTCCTTGTTGTCTGGAGCCCGAAGTTCATAGTCTTACATATACCGTTCCCGACTCTTGGCAGATGCTCTTCTCTATTTTCTACACTAAAATTCTGCCCAAGTATTTTCACCATGAAGCCTTTTATATAAAGCTCTAGGCTCTTAGAGAACATACCCAAAATATATTAAAGATTAAAATTAAGAAGTAAACACGTGAACCTACAAAGAATTTTGGAATAGTTGAAAACATGGCAGAGTCCTGCTGGTTTGATGAGAGATCTTACCAAACATGCATTTCAAAAATGATTCCAGAGCAAGAAAAGTGGGAAGCTTCTCACCTCATTCCATGAGGGTGGAGAAAGTTCCTGATACCAAATTGGAGAAAAGAGGAGATTGGG
>NW_006291231.1:5448268-5459562 GCF_000327345.1 Myotis davidii
AATGGCACCTGCTCCTGGTTCAACCTCCTGGGCCTGAGAGCCAGCTCTGCCGCCTACCATGAAGCAGCCAGGGCATTACTGAAACGCTGTGCCCGTTCCCTCACCTGTACAATGAGGGTTCGAGAACCACAGGTGGCTCGTAGGGGGTGAACAAGAACTCCCATCAGCCCTTGTGCTGTGCCTGGCAGAGGGCGCTCTGGCTACTGCAGTGCTGGGGCCCATGAAGACACTAGTCCTTAGAGAGTGTGGCTTCTCCAGCAAAACGAAGGCATCGGCAAAGGAGTTACTAGCTATGAAAGGCTGGGGGTGAATACCGTATTAGGAGTCAGTTTCCTTGCAGGAATTCACAGCTGGTATTTTCAAGTCAGATCCCAGAGGGTACAAAGCATATACAAAAAAACAAATAAAACATTCCCCAGATTCTGGTCACCAGAAGAATTTAGAAATTTCTATCTCTGGGAGATTCGTTGGATCAAATCCTGATTCCACCACTTTTCAGCTGTTCGACTTTGTGTAAATGATTCGGCTTTTCTGAGCCATAATCCCTTCCTCTGTGAAATGAGAGTAAGCTCGCTCCCCATCTCAGCCGTGTTCTTGGGAGGATGGAGTCAGTGGGACCACCCATGGGATGAACCTAGTCGATGCTGTGCAGAGGAAGCCCTCAATCTCGGTTACAACCCCTTTGCCTCCCAGGAGAAATTAGTGTCACAAGAAGATAGGAATTTGTTTCTTGCGATTTCACTGTAGGGGTGACTGGAAATGATGATCTCATTGTTAGGCCCCCAGCTGGTCCCTGAAGCAGGAGGCCTATTAAACCTGGGGGCAGAGTGACTGCTCACACTGCAGCATCTTGGGGGACAATTCTGCTGCACAAAGGGGTAGGCACACATTCTCAAGAGGAACTTCAGGGGTCTTGGGAGCTTTTAGAACGTGAGACAAGATGAAGCCCCCAAGGAGAGACCCAGGCCCTCATCGCCCTTCTCACACTGCCCTGAGGTGGGAGGGGCAGGGCCCCACTGATCACCAGAGTCAGGACAGTTAGACATTTGGTCAAAGATTCAGAGTAACCAACTCCCGGTCCAATTTAAACAATGATTTCCCAGTGAATAAAGTCCCCAAATAGCTCCCATCCAGAGAAGAGTCCATGTGGTAAGAAAAGGCTTTTCGGGGTCTCTGTGAATGAGGACATCACATGAAGTTTTCTCAGAAAAGGCTTTTTTGTAGGCTGCAAAGTTTTAAAAATTAATTAACTTTTACATTCAGCATCCCACGAATTTCACATCTGCCACTGATTTTCTTACTAATTAGAAAAGCTGTTGGTGGAGGAATTGTTAGATGTCTGCACAGTACAAATGAGGGAATAATTAGCAGACAGCGTGTATGCTAATGACAGCAAGGCTGATACACCAGTGTTTACACCAACAGAAGAACCTTCCTTCCCATGGCTCTTGGAGCTCATTTCTGTTAGAAACCTGTATGAGTGGAGCAACAAATCTCTTCTGATAGTTAGTTGGCTGGGAGTTGTTTGAAACGATGCAATCTTCAGGGAGAAGACTTATCCTCTGAAGTCTTTTAACTTCAAAAACCTCCTACAGAACATTGCAACCATGCAATACCTGTTCCCAGGTGTAATGGGGTGCGAACTCCCATACTCTCATTACTATATGATAATTACTTTGGAGTGCTTCCTGATAGACATCTTAAAGGGTCTCCTCTCTGTGGAACTGCAGCCTGGAAGGAGCCAAACAGGTCCCAGCTCTCACAGAAGAAAGCAGGGTCCACACTGACTGTTCCATGGCCCCAGGCGGTTCCCACCAGTATCACTCAGCCATTTTGTCTTTATGATCTTACTCACTAAAGATGACCTGATTCAGTTTAGAATAAGGAACATGCTGTTTGAGTAACACACAGTGGTTTGTCATAGAAGAAGGCATTTCACTTGCCCACAAGAAAGTCACCCTCTTATTAAAGATGCAAAATAGACACTGAGAGCCAGTATGAGACAGGATCTGAGTGATTATAAAAATGAGGTCTTGGTGAGGGTTTCTGAAGCCAGAGCCCCTGACTCAGCCTCAGAAGAGAATGATGACATTGATGAGCACCTGTATCCCTGGTGTAATGACTCTTATGGGACCCCTGCTTCCATGTGGTGCTGGTTCCTTTTTGAGAAGGAAATTGCCACAGCATAGCCTGGCAGAGGTCATGACCTGTGGGGCCCAGATGATACCAGCATATCATTAATTACAACAATTGCCATTGCCCCCTCTTGAGGAATACTTGTCCACTATCAGCCAGACCATCCTACGGCCATCTGCAACCTCCATAGAATGTCCTGATTCTCTAAGCCTGTGAGCCTTCCCTCCACTTTGTGGCTTTAGCTGTACTCACAACCGAGTTCTCTAGCCCAACACTGTCAGCAGGCTCTCAGCCATTGCCTTGGCCTGTTCATCCACACCGCGTGGGTCTGCACCAATATGGCCTATACCAGGCTGTTCCTTAGGGCCTGGGGTCACATGTTGTAAGTCCACAGGCCAGAGGGGGCACCACAAATGATTGTGGAGACACGCAAACCCGAGGGCACAGGCTCCTTCGACAGAAAGCAGCCACCACTTGGCTCTGGCAATTTGGGCATATGGATCGATCATCACCAGAACTTTCTGATTTCTCAAGAGAAATTAGAACACTGGATATGCACAGGAAATTTGCCAATTTTGGAAATGTTAACAAATTACATACCTGCAAGTCAAACAAAATAACATACTAGTACACACATCAAACTTGTAGTATATTCATTCTACATGTGGCCTAGATAAAATATGCCTTAGGCTGATGATCTCAGTCTCAACAGATGTAAATAAACAGAAAGTGCCAGTAGGATTTACAGATGGGCGATTCTGGCATGAGCTGGATGGGCCACAGAAGATTGCAAAAGTGTCTGTGCCAACTCTGTTGCTTTGTACCAAAGATATGATCTCTGGTTCTCCTGCTTATGCATTTTTTTACCATTCTAAAATTGGGGTTTTTTGGATGTTATAAAATATTTTCAATTTTGAAAATATCCTGTTAAGTCTGTATGTCCCTAGAGTGCTGCTCCTGTCAGTTTATGTGTGGTATTTTATGATGTCATATGTTGGTCTAGAGCAGTGGTTCTCAACCTTCCTAATGCGGCAACCCTTTAATACAGTTCCTCATGTTGTGGTGACCCCCAACCATAAAATTATTTTTGTTGCTACTTCATTACTGTAATTTTGCTACTGTTATGAATCATAATGTAAATATCTGATATGCAGGATGTATTTTCATTGTTACAAATTGAACATAATTAAAGCATAGTGATTAATCACAAAAACAATATGTAATTATATATGTGTTTTCTGATGGTCTTAGGTGATCCCTGTGAAAGGGTTGCTCGACCCCCAAAGGGGTCGCGACCCACAGGTTGAGAACCGCTGGTCTAGAGTAAATAAATCCCCCAGGCAAAACACAATTTTTAAAAAAGGAATCCTAGCACATATCATTTTTTTTAATCTAAAAAATGACATTCAGCTAAAAAAAAACCCATTTACTCTCAGAAGACATATCTGCAGTTAAATGTTGCCTTAAGGAACTGGAAATGCTTCATGTTTATTAAGAGCTTGTGTATGAAACAAGATTACATTGACATTCCAAAGATAGCTATGAAATGTTCCTTTTTCTATGTCAGTGAAGTTCTGCTTCTATAATAACAAGCACCTTTTGTGGGGGGGAGGCAGATTACATATAGTATTGTCTCCTTTTTCCCCCATTGACCTCTCCCGGCCACCCCCCACCCCCCAGCACATGCCGTCACCCCCCTAGTGTCTGTGTCTATTGGTTATGCTTATATGTATGCATACAAGTCCTTTGGTTGATCTCTTACCCCCCCAGCCCCACCTTCCCCTGCCTTCCCTCTGAGGTTTGATGGTCTGTTAGATGCTTCTGTTTCTGGATCTATATTTGTTTATCAGTTTATATTGTTCATTATATTCCTGGGATCACTGGGTCAAATGGGAGATTCATTTTTAAGTTCTTGAGGAAATGCCATACTGTTTTCCACAGTGGCTGCACCAGTCTGCATTCCTACCAGCAGTGCATGAGGGTTCCTTTTTCTCCACATCTTCACGAGCACTTGTCATTTGTTGATTTGTTGATATAGCTGCATATTTTTTTTTAAATAACATTTTTAAGGGAGAAAATTGCTTTAAAATTTTATAATGTTCACAATTACATATTAGGGAAAATGAATTTATTTTTCCTGGTACATTTTTAATATACTTTTTTATTTTCAAAAATTAAGTTAGGTTAGCCTGGCCACTGTGGCTCAGTAGTTGAGCATTGAGCCATGCATCCGGAGGTCACCAGTTGGATTCCTGGTCAGGGCATACACTCGAGTTTCAGGCTCCATCCCCAGTAGGGGGTGTGCAGATGGGAGCCAATTGATGTTTCTCTTTCACTCATTTTTCTCTCTCTTTCTCTTTCTCTAAAATCAATAAATCATATAAACATTTTTTAAAAGAATTAAGTTAGTTTATATATAGTAAAAGCACCCTCTTTTGCATACAGTCCTATGACTTCTGACAACCATATAGTTTGGGTAATCTGCTTTGTTTTGATGTAGGAAGTCAAATATAAAAGCAGCCTCAAACCTAGATTCATTAATTGCTTCAACTTATTCTGTTCACTCATTCAACCATTTCAGCCCCTGTTACGTACCAGACATTGGGACTACAGAGGAGCACAAGGACCTTTCAAGGAGCTTTCTGTTCTGTAAAGGAGCCAGACACCTAAAAATGACGATGCAGTAAGACAACTGCTCTACAGATTATCTGTACGACATCACTCCCATTTACTTCACTAATATAATCTGATCCGCTTACCAATACCAGGTCCTTTGCTAAGTGTTGAGAGTACAACTGTGGGTAAGAGAGTCGCCAGCCAGCTCACAGGCCAGCTGGGAAGCAACTAGATACAGAGAGGTGAGTGCTTTTCTAGGGACAGACAGGGATCTGTGGGGTCATGTGGGAGAGCAAGGAAGAGGGCTGGACAAAGCTGCATCTCACACTGGGAGCAGAAGGGAAGGCATGCTGGGAAGGGTTGAAGGCTCTTGGTGAATTCCCTGTGCAATTCCTCCAGCACAGCCCAATTCCAGAAGGGGTTGTAGAAACCTTCACCAAGGGGTAAAGAGGTTGCTTAGTAGGTTGATTTATGACTGCTTAATGATGGAGAAAATGTGTGAGAGAGCATTTACACTAAACTACAATCCAAGAAAGCTTCCTGTTTTTCCTGCTCCAATCAGGCATAGAAAAAATGGCTGTCCTGCTGACAGGGAGTCCGTGATCCATGAGTTGGCAGCGCCCAGAAAGTCATTTATTAGTAGGGGGAGGACAAGAAGAGGCCTGGGTGTTTGGTACCAGCCACTCCGCCCAGCCCCCGCTGGCCCCGCGCCAGGTGCTGACAGCCAAAGGCTAGTCCCGTGATGAAGTAGACATTGGCGGAGCTCATTCCCAGCCAGCCAAGGGGTGCTGAGATAAGTGCGCCTAATGGGCTGCCTTGGTTCCTCTGTCAATATCAAGGCAGGCAGATGATGTTCAGGAGGCAGCTAGAGTGAAAGGTTCCCTAGATTGGAATGCTTGGCTTCATCCAGACCCATTGGCAGGGTCTTCTGTATCTTCTATCATGTTGGGTGATGTTCACCAGTTGACAAAGGGAGCAGTTAATTTAAATGATGGCAAATTATTGGCTTGAATTCTGTTCCCTGCTCATCCCCCATCTCTCCATTACAAATGAATGGAAATCTCTACCTCCGGCCAACAACTCGCCATCATCCTCTTTTGCCCCCGGCCACAGCATCACAGTCACATCTGTGTCCCCATGTCTACCTAAATGCTGGATGTTTTGCAAAGCAATAATGTCAGCCTTAGAATCAGGTAGACTGGGAATTCTCGGCTTGTGCACCACTGACATCTGGGGCTGGATAATTCTGTGTGGTAGGGCTATCCTGTGCCTGGCAGGATGTGCAGCAGTATCCCTAACCTCTACCCACTAGATGCCAGTAGCACGCCTTCTAGGCTTGGTGACCACAAATGTCTCCAGACATTATTTACTGTTCCCAGGGGGCAAAACTGCCTTTTGTTGAGAAACACTGAGATTGATGCAGGCTCAAATCCTGGTTCTGCCACTCAGGAAGTTATTTAGTGTCTGAGCCCTGATATCCTTGTCCATTTAATATTGTTTATGGTTGTTATAACAATGAGAAAAGTTTAAAGTTGCTTAATTGCTGGCATGTAGTAGGTCCTCAAAGGACAGCTGTTAATAACATTTCAGTACTCTGTGCATTTTCCTAGATGATTTTTTGTTGTGGTAATTTCTGGTAACTAAAGAGTTTAAGAAGAGCTGTGGAACTGACAGAAATTTCCTTGGCTCTGTCCCTGGCCACGTAAGGAAACTTGGCTTAGATTGTATTACCTAAATGTATAGTTTGGAGTCTCTCTCCAGGAAAGCTGCTGTCTTCAACATTCCTGTAGAGTGGGATCAGCAGCCGCATGAGCATGGGGAGACCTGGGCCTCGTTCCTGTGGGCTCTGGGATTGGACCTTCCACCTTCACTTCCCATTATGAGCATGTAGGTCACTGATGGTTTCTGAAGCCAAGGGTTGAATTCCCAGCTTTTGGGATTCAGGGCTTAGGTCAGATACAAACAGACTTAGTAGGAAAGTTTTTAAATGGTGTGTAAAGGGAGAGCCATTTCTTGAAATAAGTTACAATTTTGAGAAAAAGCCCTTTCAGGGTTGCTCATCAGGGTTTAAGGAATGTCCTCCCTCTACCTCCACCGCCCTGCCACCTACCCTCTTCTCTTTCTCTCTCCTTCTGAGAATATGAACATTTTTAGGCAATTACTTTGAAAAGTATTCCTCAAGAAATTCATGTTCTTTTCTTGGATGATTTAAAAGAATAGAGGAGTGGGAGAGGCATGCAAAAAGGAGATATGTTTTACAGTTTAATAAAAAAAAAATGAGGCAATATGGCAGTCCTCCTGTCTTCTCTCTTCCCTCACCTCTCTCTTCCTGTCTCACTCTTTTTTTCTCTCCTTTTCTTTTTATCTATTATCTATCTATCTATCTATCTATCATCTAACTGTTTTTTGTTTGCTCTAGGACCTGCTATGTCTGATGATTATAACAAATCTAGGACATAGTCCTAATTGAAAAAAGAATGACAAAATTAATTGTTCAAGTATGCTAGAGTGAGCCACACTCAAATATGTGTACACTTTAATTGCATATAGATTTTGGTCAAAGTGGTACTCCTTTGGAAGCATTTGAGTGTTAGATACCTAGGACCCACAGTGGAGTAAGGCGATCTCTATCACAAGAAGTAAGGAATCTAACTGGGAGAGAATAGATAATAGAGTTGTTATGAAGATTAAATTAGAAAACTGACTGAAAAGAGATTAGAACAGTGTTCACACAGAATAAGTGGCTAACAAATTTTAGGAAAAAGAGAAGGAGAAACTGTAAGGAGAAGGAGAGAGAATGAAGAAAAGAAGGAGGGAGGGAGGGAGGAAGAAGGAAGGAAGGACCCTATAGAGTAGTATATATTAAATGACAAATGAGGGGCACAGATCATTGTTTAGGAATTTAGAGAAGATTCCAGGGCATGGGTTATTCAGAGACAACTCCTTGAGATAAACATGGAGAGACATATGAAATGTCAAGTAGTGAGTAAAAGCAGAGGCCTCATGTTAGCTAATAACTTAAATATTTCTAAGAGATAAATACTCATGAGGCAACATTCCACTAAACACAATTTCTTTGGAATTGCTAGAATTCTCTTCTGAGCTCCCTGAAACATCAAGCTAATGTAGGTCTGTAGAAACCATTGCCTCTTAGCATCTTAAACCCTGTACTTTAGAATGTAAGCATAAGATTTGCCTACATAGTGAGTATTGCATCTGATGGAGAGACCAACGCACATCTAAGGAAGAAAGGGGCACTGCTGTCCTCCTAAAAGGCAACCAGAAAGAGGGAGATGTGCCTTTGTTTATCCAGTCTAACTGGTGCCCATCAATTTCTCTCAATGTAGGGTTGTAAGTTCTTTAAGTCACTACCTGCTTTGTAAGTAGTAATTCTTCATATTAGTCCTAAGCTTACCTCTTTTGGACTCTCAGATTCATATATGAGTCCCTAAATATTACAGTTCCTATACAAAAGAACAAAACAAAACACCCATGTCCGACTCTAAGTCTTTCAGTTACTTATTGGCCGGCACTAGAACTGTTAATTCTTGCCCAAATACGTTTTTAGTATCAACCGGGAGCAAGTCTTTATTTCCATTTAGAGCAAGAGGGAGGAGATTCCTAGATGTGGGCCCCTTTAAGAAAGTACATGACAGGAAGCCTGGACCCAGAAATATGGGGCCCTGTCCAAGGTAAATACTTTGGAATTCCTTCAAATTTATATAATCTTTGTATGTTTGTTTAACTTTTATTTAGTAGGGGTGAGAAGATTGATTTTTCACTAATAAAAGTTGTATACCTTTTTTTGCAGTACTCAAAAAATTAAGATGATTACACATAAAGTATATATATATTATATAATTATTTTTTCTTAAAACATATTTTTATTGATTTCATAGAGGAAAGGAGAGAGAGTGAGTGAGTGAGAGAGAGAGAGAAACATCAATGATAGAGAATCATTGATCTGCTGCCCCCAGGGATTGAGCCCAGAACACAAGCATAGCCCTGACTAGGAATTGACCCGTGACCTCCTGGTTTTATATATCCACTCTCAACCACTGAGCAACACTGGCCAGGCTATTTTTTTTCTTTTTATTTATTTGTAATTGCCTTGGAATTTCCTCCTTCTAGACTAATTTCTTGGGAAGCATAATATCTAAACTTCAGCTACTAATGACTTATTCTCAGTAAACTTCACTCTGGTGCAGTTGTGCTGGGCAGCTATCCCTTCAGGAGGAGGGTTGTTACAGTTCCACGTGAGAGGTTGTCTACCTTGTGGGAAGCAGGGCCCCAGGAAAGATGCAGAGAAGGTCAAGCTTGCATTCCACATTCCAGCCCACCGCTTTCTTCCACCCCATTTATTTCACTCTAGCTATTGAATTTCCTCCTGCTGCCATTTGCCTTCTAAATCTTTCCCCTCCCTGACTGCTGACTCGCTGCACAGAGATTTGTCTTAATTCTCACCCAGCTAGAGTTCCACTCCCTGAGTTCTCATGGTAGTCCAACTGATTAAAAACATTTATATTAAAGGGTGAAGAAGGCCTAACAAACATTTGCAGTTTGAAAAAAAATGGTTTGATGTCTTACCTGGTCTTCTAGGACCTGAAGTTCAAGGGATTAGGAACGAATACACACACACACACACACACACACACACACACACACACACACACACTTTTCTCTGTAAAGTTACGCTGTAAGCCAGGAGGCAATAAATAAAACCTTGCTTTGGAAGAAATATCCTCATATTAATAGGTTTGGAGTTACAATCTTCAACATTTTTCGAATTAAACCAACGAGCAAACAATGGTTTTCAGAGAAAAGGATTTCCTAACCACTACAATTTTTATGGTCTGTAGTGGCACAGATTACAGAAAAACATACTCTGATTTAGCAGAAGTCAAATCGAAAGGATCTCTTAGGGTCACCTTGACATAGAGCCAGAGCAGAGACCTTTATTCTCACTTTGCCATTCAAGTATTTTATCCTTAATCCTGGATCTCAAGAGCACCACGGCCCAGCCAAGTTGACTCATAAAATTAACCATCACATTCACACAAATATCCAGTTGTTCTGAGGTCACTTGTTGAAAATACTATCCATTCCCACTGAATTTGTCAAAAATCAATTGGCCCTATATGTATGGGTCTATTTTCAGGCTCTATTCTATTTCATTGATCTATGTATTTATCTTTACACCAGTACAACTGTCTTGATTTCTGCAATTTTGCAGCAAACCTTGAATTCAAGGACTTTAAATCCTCCAACTTGTTTTTTCTTTTCCAAAATTACTCTGGTTTTTCTATATCCTTTGAATGTCTATATTCATTTTAAAATCAGCATGCTAATTTCTTAAAAAGAATAACATTCTGTCAAGACTTTGGGATTATATTGACACTACAGATCAATTTGGGACAATTAACATCTTAACAATATTAAAATTTGCAATTAAAAATGTTTTCTCTGTTTTTTTAAGTCTTCAATTTCTCTCAGCAATAGTTTTTTTGTGCTCTTTTGTTTATTTTTAGTTTTCAGTGTGCCTTACATGTGTTTTGTTAAATTTGGTCCTAAGTAGTCTCTATTTTTTGATGGCTATTATAAATTTACAATTATTCACTGCTAATATATAGAAATGCAATTTATTATTATTTATAAACCTGGCATCCTGAGACCTTACACAATTCACTTCGTTTTTGTAGATTCCTTAGGATTTTTTTTGTGTACACAATCATGTCATCTGAAAGACAATTTTACTATTTTTTTCCAATATGCAGGCCTTTTATTGTTTGTCCTTGTCTTATCATACTGGCTAGGACTTCCATTACAATTTGAACTGCAGCAATGAGAGGGGACATCCTTGTCTTGTTCCAATTTTAGAGAAGGCAGTAAATCTTTCATCATGCTATACAATATTAGCTGCAAGCTTTTCTAAAATGCTCTTTATCATGTTGAAATGTTTCCTTTTTTTCTTGTTGGCTGAAAGTTTTTATTCATGAATAGGTATTAAGTTTTGTCAAATGCTTTCACTAAATCCATTAATATAATCATACACTGTTTTCTTTTTTTTTTGTCTTATTGTGGTACATTACATTGAATGCTTTTAAAATGGTGAAAATAAATTTTGAGTTCCTAGAATAACCCCCACTGGGTCATAATGTATTATTCTTTGTCTTGCCAGGTTCAGTTTGCCAAAATTTTGTTAAAATTTTTTGGCTTCTTTTTCTACATTTTTAAAGTGTATTTATCTGGTTTTGATATCAGGGTAATAAACATAAATTAGACCTCACGTCTCTCTTTTCTGACTTTCTGTAAGATTAGAAAGGGTTGGTATTATTTTTTTCTTAAATGTTTGATAGAGTTCACCAGTGAAACCATCTTAATCTGAAGTTTCCTCTTTCTTTCTTCCTTTCTTCCTTTCTTCCTTTCTTCCTTTCTTCCTTTCTTCCTTTCTTCCTTTCTTTCTTTCTTCCTTCCTTCCTTCCTTCCTTCCTTCCTTCCTTCCTTCCTTCCTTTCTTTCATTCTTTCTTCTTTTTTTTGCATT
>NW_006291231.1:5459583-5459949 GCF_000327345.1 Myotis davidii
CTTCCTTCCTTCCTCCCTCCCTCCCTCCCTCCCTCCCTCCCTTCCTTCCTTCCTTCCTTCCTTCCTTCCTTCCTTCCTTCATATCCTATGTAATAAAAACCTAGGTGGCGTCACACCTTCGCGCAACGCCATCACAAGATGGCTGCGCACACAGCGGAGGCGCGGCCCAGTGGCCACTCTGTGCCATCGGGCCTGGAGGTCCCATGGCTCTGCATGGTGCGGAGAAGGCCGGTCCCAGCCTCTCCACTGTCTTGCATAGAGGAGGCAGGTCATGACAGGGGAGGGCAGTTGTGGGCAATCAGGCCAGCAGGGGAGGGCAGTTAGGGGCGATCCGGCCCGCAGGGGAGGGCAGTTGGGGGCGATCAT
>NW_006291231.1:5460057-5475033 GCF_000327345.1 Myotis davidii
ATATATATATTATATATATACACACACATATATATACACACACACACACAGAAACACACATGCACACGTGTGTGTGTGTGTGTCCTATATAATAAAAGCCCAGCAGCCAAATGGCAGAACAACCACAGCCCCTTGCCCAACTGGGCCCACCCCAATCAGCCCCCATTGGAGTGGGCCGACTGGACCCACCAGTGCACGTATTTGTGCACTTGGCCTCTAGTGTGTGTGTGTGTGTGTGTGTATCTTCTTTACTAAAAGGATTCTATTCTCCAAAGCTTTTTGTCAGTCTTACATATGATTTGGTTGACATTGCTCATATTATTTTTTAAATCATAAATTCAATTTATTTATTTGATATAGGAATCTAATATATATGGGGTTATTCAGATTTTTTATTTCTTCTTGTGTCAATTTTGGTAATTTTATCTTTCAAGGAATTTGTCTATTTTTCCTATGTTGTCAAATATATTGATTAAATGTGTTCATTTTATTTTCTTATCTTTTAAAGTGGCTGTAATCTATAGTGATAATGACTGATATTGATATTTTATGTCTTTTTTTTCTTGATTAGTTTGGGGTTTATCAATTTTATAGATTTTTCCAAATAACTAGCTTTTGTTTCATGGATTTTTCTCTACTGTTGGTTTTCTTTTTCATTGATTTCTGCTCTCATTTTCATTATTGCCTTCATTCTATTTGGGTTGAATTGCTTTTCTTTTTATAGCTTCTTAATGTGGAAATTTACATGTGATATTAAACATTTTTTCCTCTCTAACATAAGCATTATAATCTAAAGTTTGCACTTACCACTGCTTTAGCTGCATCCTACAAATTTTGATATTTTGTTTTCACTTTAAACTATTTTCTAATTTCCTTTGTTATATTTTCTTTGATCTAAATATATATACACAAAAGTTTAAACATATAAGAAAATGAAATAATACTTTATTTGTTACCTATTTTTTACTTAACAGTAATATCAAGAAAATCTTTCCATTAAATAATTTTCTGCAGCATCATTTTTAGTGAGTGCATAGTTTTGCACATTATAGGTATATCATACAAAATTTATTTAAACCAAGCTCCTATTGTTGGATAGCTTGGTTGTTTCCAATTTTTCATAGTTACAAATTATTATGATAAATATCCTCATATATTAATCATTGTGCAACTAAGAATTGTTGTCTTTGCATTATTTTCTATAAGTCGAATTTTTGGCTAATGATGTCCCTTTTCAAGGCAGTTTCCCAATTTCATATTGACTTCTTGGGCCTAAGCCTACGTTCTTTTACATGATTTGGCAAACTTTCTGCTTGTTTAATTTTCTTTAAGGCTTTTTATTTGTTGGTAGACGATTTTTGCAGAAAATTGTATTAAATATTCGTACTGAAGAGACCAACTATTGATATTTGTTTCTTGGTAAATTTTTTTATTCCTGTAGGCTGCATCAGCTCATAGTTGTGGCTATTTGGCATTCACAGTGATGAAAAATATTGAAACTGCCAACATGTGAAATTGAGGGGGTGGGTATTATATAAAGCTTATGGATTTTTAGGCTCTTGCAAATTAGAAATCGGGCAACACTGGGCCAGCATTCCTACATGGTAAGAATTAGTGGGAAAGGACTAATTACTTTAGATACACATGCCTTTTCCATTTCAGTACAGTTCTCACTCAGTCACTGCCATTGATTAGAATACATATTGACACTTAGAGGTATTTCGGTTCATAATCCCTGATTTGATCGGATAGAGCCTTTTAGAAAACTAATGCTAGTCATTTATAGGCAAAGCGTGATTTATCATTTCAGACCATTGGTACAGGCTCTCTATATGTGAACACAGAAATTTTCCAGTGTCCATGCCTAGTATTCTCTTATGTCTCCTACTTCCTTCTTCAAGAAATTCTACACTCCCATTCGGTACCCTATCAGATTTATCCTTCCAAAAGGAAACTCCACTTTTTTGAGACATAGAACAGAGATCATCTCTATGCTTCAATAAACATGAATCTTTCTAGGCAAACATTACCTCTAGAATGAAGCAAACATAATGTCTCTCCAATTTTTCAGGTCTCAGTTTTAAGGGTATATTGAAGATATAGGTCTCGCCCATCAGCCTTTTTAAAATACATATTTTTATTGATTTTAGAGAGAAAGGGAGAGGGTGAGAGATGGAAACATCAATGATAAGAATAATTGATTGGTTGCCTTCTGCAGGCCCCACACAGGGGATTGAGCCCACAACCCCAGAATATGCCCTGACCTCCTGGTTCATAGGTTGATGCTCAACCAGCCCCATCAGTCTTTAATTTATGACACAGTTCTGCTGGGACCAAATTATAAATGTGGGATATTCACTGTTTATGCCCCTGCCCTATGCTACCAGCCAAAGAGAATGCACTAACTACCAGATCAATTTCCTGATTCTTTTTCTTCCTACAAAAAGGGCTTCTTTTCTGCTAAGAGATAAGGCCAATCTAGATACTAAAGTGACACAGGAAAGAGACTGTGAGGAGAGGCAGAGAGAAGAGGATGCTCTGTTGAAACAAGTTGTGGGGAATTGTGACTTGAAATGCTCTAGATTGGCAGGCAGAGTGTTAGAAGGAGAGTTAGAAGATGCAAGGGGGTTTTAATAAGTACTTTTATGGCCTTCAAATTTGGACCCATTTATGGTTTTCAAGAAACATAAGTAAAGGTTTTGAGTTATTTTCAAATTAGTTGGCTGTGGGATGCTATCTCTTGACTGACTGCCACCCTGCTCTGAGACCAAGCTGTCTGCTCTAGGTTAACAAAGGCTACCCAGGCTTATGAATAGGTTTTTCTTGTTCCTATCCTTACGTTGTGCTATGATTATATTCATTGGCTGTTCATGAGACAGTGAGTACTGGACACCTGTTTAAACAGATTTAAGCTTGTTCCTCTGGCCAAGAGCTTTGTTGTGTACCTTTTCTTTAAAAAAAAAAAAAATTCCAAAACCTAGACAATTGAGACGTATATTTCTTTCTCCTTTCCTGTTTATATTTCTCATTCTATGGCTTTTCTGAGTTGGGGAGTCCACATTAAAGGTCATAATGCTTCTGGCTCTAGGATTTGATTTCTTAAACACATCCCAGGTCAACTGGAGTGCTAGAGTTTATTACTTTTTAAAAACCAAACCCCTGCCAAGTGAAAGGAGAGAAGGGCATGTTTAGATGAAAGTGCCTGATGTTCAAATTCTGCAGTCTGTTGACATTTTATTGCTCAATGCAATTTTTCCTACCCTTCGGGGCATTTTGCTTAATGGTTTCCCAAGAACAGTATGAGGAGGCTTCAAAGCAAGCCTCAGGTTTTAGCAACAATGCTCTTATTCTAGTTTATATGAGTCACATGTCCAAAACCTTGTATAAATCTGAAGTTTTTCCTATAAACACTTATGCCCAGAAAATATGGTAAGCCATGTAAACTAGCCATCTTAGATATCACACAATATGGAAATTAACCAGATAATTCTAATGCAATCGATTTTTGTGGGGGCTGCGAAAGGGGGGTGTACCTAAACGCGATTTATTTATTTTTAATATATTTTTATTGTTGATATTACAGATGTACTAAATTAATTCAAGGACCCCTCTCCCTAGTGATCTGATAGTGCCAGCTGTTGGTGTGATGCCTTAAACGTACAATGTTTACAAAGAAACCAAAAGATGATGTATAAGCCCACGAAGTCTGTTCTTTGTGAGTATTTACTCCATGGGTCTAAGTAAATATGAGCAACTTATTAGCTTTAAAGTGGTTCTCATATCTTTTTCTTCCCAAAAGTTTATTGTACGATACAGCTCATTATTACAAATTGCAGTTGTCGTAGCATATATAAATGTCACACACGTTCTGCTAAACAAAACATCTGACACAAGTGATATTTTGGACTTATGTTTGTTGTAAGAGTGACTAAGAAAGATGAAAGTACATATTATGATCAAATTCAAAATATCAAAATCAATAGCCAAATTATATATTACCCTCATCATATTTAAAATTTTATTTTATTTTTCCCTCACACGGTTCTCATCTTATTGAACCACATACATACCAATGAAAATGCCTTTATGAGGGAGATATATTTTAGTACTATTATGGTTTAAATAATGAAGTGCCGATGCTTACACTCAAAAAGCTACCAATTCCTCACTTACTGTTTTCCATTTCCAGAGCTGACTCTTCCCTCATCTTTCTATATTTGCACTGGATTGCAAATGGTCACCTGGGTCCGTCTGCATAGAAGTGTGCCTGGGAAGGCAGGACCACAGAAACAGTAATTCTGAAGGAGGAAATGCCTGGCATGGACGGTGTACCAGCCTAAAGAAGTACACACAGGGATGATGGGATCTGATTCTCTGAGGTTTAACAAAGTGTATGCTTTCCTCTGTCTGGAAGGGTGTACACGTGCTGCTTCCAGGAGTGCTGGGAGGCGGCAGGTCTCTCAGGCCGCTGCCCAGCGCGCCGTGGCTTTCTCCTCCACGTGTTTATTACTGAGAGGCAGAAGAAAGAGCTCTCTTACCTTAAAATAAGGAGAGTTGCTAGAGTCATTTCATTGCTGACGGTTTCCAACAAGGTAATCCTCCAGGAACTAACATCAGCCCCGCCTGCAACAATTAGGAGACTGTGAGGTTTTCACTTGTGTTTAGGAAAATGTTAATACGTATCTGAAACTTCATCTGACAGCCAGTATCCAATACTCATTGCACAACAGAGGAAAATTTCAGCCCTGGTTTTTAATTTTCTTTTCTTCTGCGGGCTTAGGGATGGACCTCAATGTTATTTTAACTTAGTTTCCTCCAGGCGAGGAGATTTACTTAATTAGTTAGCCAATCAAGAAACCCTGTACGTACTGAACATTTTGTATAGTGCAGGCCGGGTGCTCCATAGGGCTTGTGGTGTGTCTGGAAAACAAAAGGGGTGTGGGAGGGGTGCTCAGCCTTTTAAACATGTCCAAGAGGGGCCCGAAAGATAGTCAAATAAAGCAACTATTTTTTAAAGAATAGTTTATTGATTTTTAGGGAGAGAGGAAGGGGAAAGAAGAGAATCATCGATATGAGCACTCAATATCGGCCTCCTGCACGTCCCTTTACCAAGCCCGCAACCTGGGCTCTGCCCTGACTGGGAATCAAACTGGCAACCTTCCGGTGCCTGGGATGTTTCCCAACCAACTGAGCCATACTGGCCAGGACTAACATAACTCCTTGTGTCTACTGGGCCAAGGTAAATTCTAAAAAAAAGAGTCCCAGAATTAGAGGTGTCATTTTTTGTAGTTGTCAAAATCTGTGTGGGGGGGTGGAATTCACTGGGAATGCTGTTCTTGTACAAAAAGCAGAAAGAAGGCCTTTCTTGCTCTTCTGATCACTCTGAAGTTTAAGGAAGAATGGCTTCCTGCTGGAGATCTATCATTACAACCCAGCCATTATTGGGATGTGACTTCACAGGATTTTTCTAGCAGATGTGTGGACAGATCCAGATAAGCCTGGAGGCTCACAGCCACGATGCCAGGACTTCATTCAGATGAGCCACAAAACCGTTCCTTTCTCCTTGAAGTCTTTACAAGTTTTGGAAATTGGCTGTGTACAATGAATCTGGCAGGTGGGCCAAAAGAGGCAACCACCGTCAATAACATAATGACTAGGAATTTCTCAATCTAACTTAATATTTATTCCCTGGTACCTGCTACTTACTGCCTATAGCAAGTTTGTGAAAATTTTAAGTATGTTTATTTTTAAGAATCCATCTCTTTCAAGATAGATTAATGATAGATAACTTTAGTAATTTGCTTACCTGTTGTTTGTGCTAAATTAACTTAAAAATGGAGAAAAATGACATAAAGAAGGAACCTAAGGTGACAGGGGGAAGTATGAGTTATTTACCTATGAACAGCAAAGCTTTTTTTTTTTTAAAAAAAACATTCTATTGATTTCAGAGAAGAAGGGAGAGGGAACAAGAGATAGAAACATCAATGCTGAGAGAGAATTATTGATTGGCTGCCTCCTGCATGCTCCCCTACTGGGGATCGAGCCTGCAACTCAGGCATGTGCCTTTGACTAGAATCAAACCTGGAGTCATACCTGGAACCCTTCAGTCCACAGACCAATGCGCTATCCATTGGTCCAAACTGGCTAGGGCCAACAAAGCTTTTGAGTAGGGGACAACAAATGCAAAGAAAAACTGGGAAAGCTTAATGTAAAAATGGAAACTCTTCCATCTTTTATTGATCATTCTTTTCTTTGAACTCAGATAACACTTACCCATGTTGTAGGATGAGTTTTCCTTGATCACTATCATCTCTCCCTGCCTGGCTGGCCCCTCTTTCTCTCCCACTAAGCCAAAAACTAGTCCTTAAGTCTGGAATTTATGAGACATAAAGAAACAGATTATGGCTTTTTGTGATATAACTCAAGTTGGGGAAGAAAATAAAAACTCAGCGTAAGTTACAGGCAACATACATACCAGCACTAAGTTCATCTTAGCCAGGAGGACAAAAGGCCTCTATCACCTTCATGCCTAGGACCCTAAGCACCATCCTCACTCCACCGCCTCCCACCACAACACACCTATCAAGGGGAGGAGAGAGAAAAGGATAGAACAATGCTGAGTGTTTAACAGGTAGTTGAACCTTGAATAGGGTGGGAGAATAAAAGGAGGAGGGCATGAGGAGGAAGGTCAAGGGTGTGTCAGTTAAGGCCATCTAAGTAGCAGCCATCAAAATGGGATAGATGTGCAAGGGACTTATTGAGGGACATGCCTATGAAGGGCAAAAGGGGAGGGGCAGGAGTAGGCTAGAGAGCCTTCAGACAGCGAGGCAGGGCTGACACCTGGGAAGGGAGAGGGGGAAGGAGGAATTGGACAGGAAGCTCCTCAGGCCGCAGCACATTTTGGAACAAGTTTTGACCAGGTTAAGGGGAGTCCCAGGCCACAGGTGTCCCCTAGGAGAGGACCCTGGGAGGATATACCCCAGCTCTAATACCTCTGCTGTGCTCAGTACCTGGCTAAGAAAATTCAAGGGAAGCATGGCCTTGGGGTGACTGCCACAGCAGAGCTGAAGGTGTTCCTCACAGCAGGATTTTGAAGAAAAACACAGGTGTTAGAAGGCCCCAAGAGTCTAGGACTAAGGCGCTGGGTCTGGGTTAGAGCAAGAAGACAAGTTGAATAACATCGATAACTCACTTTGGAATCTCTGCCCTCTTGTCTGTGGTTTGGAAAATACTGCTTGATCAAGTTAAGAACTGAATCAGCATTTTCCAAAATGCTCTGAGTGGGACAAACTACCAGGAAGGCCATTTGCCTGTGGATATAGAGTGTTCAGAGCTGTGATTCTTATTTTGACGCCATCTCATTACATGGGGCATAGGCAGCCAATCACTGTATCTAAGTGCTCTGTTTGTCTCTATTAAATGGGAACCTACAGGGTCCCTGCCTGGCCTCAGCCAAACCAAAAGTGATTTCTCTCTCCTTCAACAACGCCCCTCCCTGAGCCCTCACCTCATATTGCCCCTTGTCTTGCACCTTACATGTGTGTGCATATGATTTCCACCGTCTTCAGAAGACAACAAATAACTTAAAGGTAACAGTTGTCTTACACTTTAAATCAGCTTTGCCTTGTACATACAATTGGTGTAGGTTTCAACACCAGTTAAATAGAACGGGCAGGATTGAGCAGGTAGGGGGGTAAGGTGGGAAGGAATGATGGGAGCATTTATTTCCATCTACTTATTTTCAAAAGGTCTAGGTGTGGCTTATAATAGAAGACACAGATGTGTTACAACCCTTAAAAAAGGATACCGAAGTCAGAACAAAGGAAGGGGGTGGATTTGAGTGAGAGTGGCATACTGAAGAAAATGAAGCTAAGGATTGCTACCAAGATTGAATGCAAACTTTGCTTTTGACCTTTTCCCAGCAGGCGAGACCAAAAGGAAAACACAAGTTATATAAGGTTCTTATTAGCTAATAAAAAGAACATGCCAGTTTTTCTATAGGAGATTTTTTTCCCTAGCACTAAGTCTAAGAAGCATTTATTTTATGACCCCTTATAGAGCCATTGGCTTCTTAAACATATGATGGTTTCAATAAGTTTTATAAAAAACATATAGAAACTTTTTTCTATGTGGCTATTTCTTATATTGATTTTTGATAAATGCCGTAGTTCAGAGAAGACATTTCTTTGGGGACGTAGAATGCTGTTCAATCATCAGCAATGAAATGAGGGTGATGGATTACACCTGGGCCTACAGCCTATGGAAGGATCCTGGGAGCAGAATGTTACAATAATAATGACCACAGGCTACTGCATTAAGTACCAGAGTGACATTAGCAAACAAATGAAGTTGTAGTCAAAAAGAATATATTGGCTGCATTTCCTTGAAATTTGGCTAAATAGTTCTGCACTGACACATTTTGATTTGACACTGGGCCTTCATCATAAAAGAAAAGTCTAAATTCCATACAAAATTGACTCTAGTTATGTTGAGAAATCACACTGGAGGATGTGAAAAATGTTCTTCTCATTTACAAATCAGTTTGAGCACCGAAAGCATTTACACAAGTTTCTTTTTGCACTCGGAGATTCTTCAGGACCTGAACATGCTAATATGCTGCCACAGACTGGGTACCCTGGCAAGCAGGCTCTGACCTTGAGATTAGTGCTCAGGAATCAACACCTATGGAAGCAAAGGGGAGGGAACAGGGTAAGGCAGAGGAAGAAGCTGGCCACGCCCATGGAAAGCTTTTGGAGTTGTTTCAAGCTGGGTGAAGGGCTGGGCCTGCATAGCCCCACGCTGACCAGTCACTGGATACAGGCTGCCTTGGGAAGAGATGTGCTCTTGGGCAACGTGGGTTTCTTTGGCCAAAGGCCATTCCCTGAGGGCCAACACCTGAGGGCTCTGGGCAGCAGCAGTGCCAGCAGCTGGGGGAATAAATCCTTTGTTTCTGAAAGGTGCGTGCATCACAATGTATTATAGAATTTTGTATGCACTGTTTACTACACTAGCAAAACATACTTTAACCCTGGAGAACAGCCAAATATCCCCTAGACCAGTGGTCGGCAAACCGTGGCTCACGAGCCACATGCGGCTCTTTGGCGCCTTGAGTGTGGCTCTTCCACAAAATATCATGTGCGGACGTGCACATACAGTGCGATTGAAACTTTGTGGCCCATGCGCAGAAGTCGGTTTCGGCCTGGGCGAGTCTATTTTGAAGTAGTGGCGTTAGAAGAAGTGGGGGGTGTCGGTCGGTCGGCCGGTCGGGCTATGGGAGACTCACACAGGTGGGCGCGGGATACGCAGCATGGGGGAGGTACATTGTTTTGAAGTATGAGGTACATCTGCTGAGGTCGACCCCTTCCAACTCTCCCATCCACACTCGTCTATCTGAAACAAGTATACAAGAAGAATGTGGATGGGAGAGTTGGGAGGGATCAACCTCAGCGAACGTACCTCAATCAGATTGAGGATGTTTTTAGCAAAGGCCAGCTTAGGAGTACCCTAATTAAGTGAATAACAATGTACCTACCTATATAGTTTAAGTTTAAAAAATTTGGCTCTCAAAAGAAATTTCAATCATCGTACTGTTGATATTTGGCTCTGTTGACTAATGAGTTTGCCGACCACTGCTCTAGACTGAATGGTGGATAGAATAAAATTTGTGAAATGTTGCTTTATTCTAATAACCTGGATGTATACTCTTTACTCGGTATGATGAAAACATCAATTAGATTTTATATTTAGCTACTCCTGCCAGAAGCCAGAACGTCAGTGACTTAGTCAGTGAAAAGAGCTCATTTTACTCACGTAAATAACAAGCAGGACAGTCCAGGGCTTTATGCAGCTGCTCCCAGAACGAAGTTCTTTCTCCTCCTGTCTCGCTTTTTTGGCATGGTTACTTGTGTTCTCATGGCTGCAAGGAGTGCTGCTCTACCCAGGGTGAAGTGGCAGGGGTGAAAGATAAGGGCCAGGCAAGTTTCCTGCTTCACAGAGTTTTCTAAAGCACCACTGATCTCTACTGACTTTTCATTAGCTAGAGCCAGGTCACATGACCATTCCTAATCAAGGGCACCTGGGGAAGTAATTTTACCTGAGAACATTTAGCTGACTCTTCTGATTAGGAAGAAAGGGAGGAAGGATATTGAGAAGGCAACTAGCACTGCCTACCACCAGTAATAGAATTTAAATTCTTCTTTGGTCCTAATTGACTGGACAACTGCAAGAACAAATTCCATAGAAAGAAAAGATAAACATGATTATAAAATATAGATATAAATATGAGCGCAACATCACAACAGATTGCTTTACTTTGCAAATTTATCCCGTTTAACGCAGATTTTCCTCATTTCATCAAAATCACTATGCATGTGTTACCAGAGACTTACGGTTGCATTTCTGCTGCTTGGGACATAGCTCTGCACATTGTAGGGATTCAGTGTGTGTGTGCGTGTGCATGTGCGAGTGCACGTGTGTGTGCTTAAACAGAGGGCTGTATTGATATACAATACAGCACTGCACTGTGTAATGAGGTCATGAACTATATCATGTATCTTGCTGGCATATTATGGGGAGCCCCTGCAGTGGTGATTGGGGGATGGGTTTTAGCTTTTGCTTTGGTGTGCTTTTGTCTTGGTTATGCCACTGCCAGATGGGTTACTTTCTGTTAATTTCACTTTTGTAAACATAGATTTTAGGAAATTTAGAGAAATACCAGTGGAAAAGCTAGCCTCATTATGATTAACCGTAGAAGTGCAATGACCCCATTCTTTATTTTTTTTAAAATTATTGCTCTGTCTTCTATCTCATCCAGAAAATGTCTCATTTCAATAATAATTATTTTTAAATATGATTTTCTTCATATGAAGTAATAGTATTGAATTTGATTTTCACTCTATAGCCACATTAAATACACATGAGTGTCACTTCTCTGGAGTGACACTTCTCTAAAATGCACAATAGTCTTTTCTCCATGCCCTGTCCCAGGTTTAGGGGCACACCATTCTCCCCTCTCCTTGAGGATGGGTCCTTTTTACCAAACTGTCTTCTCAAATATTTTCTCAATAGACCGCTCACGGCATCATTAACACATTAAGCACCCAGCCTGTTTTGTCTTCTGGACGGAAAGTATAGTGTCAGTCACCGGTGACTGGGCACTTGACGTGCTAAATTAAAAAACAGAGATGCAGGTGAATGCCTGGAGATTCTGCCTTCCTAATATGCTCACAGCTGATGTCAATGCCGACAGTGCCTGAGTGCACTGAGTAGCAAGACACTGGATTTCAAACTTGGCTGCATATTGGAATCTTGGGGAAGTTTTTATAAATGCAGATACTTGCGTTCCCCCCCAAAGAGCAGGATTTATTTGTTATGGGGTTCAGTTTGGGCATCAGGTTTTTAAGAGCTCCCCCAGGTGATCTTAATGTGCAGCAAAGTTTGAGAACCTCTGTAAACACCAGTTAGAATAGTTTCCCCCCACTATCCCTCCACGTGCAGTTTGGTAGCCTTATTTATCCTTATATGCCCCACTATGGTTGGTACCTAGGTCTGGGGCTTTTCTATCCAAGGAGAGCCTGCATTCTTGGTATGGGCTCGATAGGAGTCTGTTGAATATATCAGCATATAGAAAGATGCTTGTTCTACTTATAGGCCCTGGGAAGGTGGAGAGGTGATTTGCTTTTCACTGTAAATATGGGTCCAGCCCTAACCGGTTTGGTTCAGTGGATAGAGCATCCCAGGTTCGATTCCAGTCAAGGGCATGTACCTTGGTTGCAGGCATATCCCCAGGAGGGGGTGTGCAGGAGGCAGCTGATCAATGTTTCTCTTTCATCGATGTTTCTAATTCTCTATCCCTCTCCCTTCCTCTTTGTAAAAAATCAATAAAATATATATTTTTAAAAAACATGGGTCCAGCATAGTTCTGTTTACTGCAATTCCTTTGCCAGCTTCTTCCAAGGATGAGCTTATATAAAGGGTTTAGAGATCTTGGGACCTGAGGGCAGAGAAGAGAGAGGGGAGAAGGGAGGGGAGATAATAGCAAATATGAAGGGAAGAGAGAATAAGGGAAGGCAAGGAAGATGGAAAGAGAGAAAAGTGGTAGAAGAAGAAAAAGTGGGAAGAAATAAGAAGGAAAAAAAGATGGATATAAGGGTATTGAAAAAAATTGTTAGATAATTACCATCCTCTGCAAGAGGTGACACAAAGATCAACACACTTATGGTCTCATAGGAAACAGGAAAATGATAGAAAACTATACAATAGTAAAAGAGTAAAGGAAAATAATAACAGAGATAACACAGAACATAAACAAACCTATCAACAAATGAGAGTTATAGGCAATAGACAGAATGAACATTATTTCTATGGGGAGAAATGGTAATAACCCCGTTGAAACGAATTCCTTATCTTTACTTTATCAACTTCACATTAAGCATAAAGGTGGCATCTGAAGAAATAACATTTAACTTAATTTATATCAGGGAGTCTTTCAGAGAATGATTTCAATATTTATTTTGTAGTTATTTCCTCTAGCCTGGACCATCTAGGATGTTTCACTTTGAGGAAAAAACACCACAATTCTTAAAATTTACTTGGAGATACCCTTTGATGGTTTGTCCCCGCTCCCATCTCTGTGCTGTACATCTAGAACATTCTTATAAGGATTGACGTCTTGATGCTAAATGTTTTATGAGACTAAATAATTGGAACTCAATCCACCCAAAGTGGTGAAGGTTTGGTTTCTCGTTATCGTTTCTAAGAAACATTCTTCATTTGATGTGTTGAACTTTGGCAATACAAGTCCCTTTAGTGACATAAAAGAAGCCAGTCTTTAAAAGATGCTGACAGATGTTGTGGTAGTTTTTTTTACAATGGAGCTGTTTCCTGCTCCACTGCATGTAATTAGACATGCAGACAGAGCTTTCCCCAACTTACTGCCCCAAAGGGAGGGGTTGGGGCCGGCACCGCAAAGCTCTCCTCACTAAAAGGAAACACTTTTAACATGTGAATGTCTTGATTTCTATAAAGAAATGTTTTCATTTTTAAAAATTCTGTATAAAACTAGGTTTACGGTAAGGAAAATATCATTTCTATGAAGTTCAAGCAAACAATGTATCCCCTTCATAAGGAACTTGGATGGTAAGGATATTTTCCGCAAGCTTTAAGGCCCTGCCTTTTTAGTGTCCGAGCAGCAGCATCCAGCACTCACTGCATTGTCTTGCAGTCTGGCTCATCTGAATCTGCTCAACTTCCCTGTTTTACCTTTTACAAATTCTTTGCTTTTCTTTGCTTACTACTGTGGTGTTTTAAATGATAGTGTTAATCGTGAAATTGCCAAAGCTTTCTAAGTTGAGGTGGTATCTCTCTCTTTCAAACTCTAGAGATGCTCTTTGCTATATTTAATTGGGAACCCTGTGTCTGGCTTATAAAATCTGCAGGATACCCAGCCCAACTTCAACATTCAAGTTTAAAAACACAGTCTAAGAACAAAACTGGGGCCTCTGGGGGAGACAGCACTCTCAGGGTGTCCTTCCTTTGCGGACCCCCTTCTAGAGCTAAGTCCCTAAGGTTGGCCCTTGTGTGATCCCAGCGTCACCTCCTCTGTACCAAGCAGAAAACACAGGAATCTAAATTCCATGTGTACTTGCCATATATTCTCTGAGGCTCAAGCACTACAACAGAGCAGTGAAATCTGAGGAAGCAACCAAAGTGGGCACAGGAGGCCAAGGCCAAAATCAGAACAGGGCATCTCATTTGACAAAAAGACAATGTGAGAAACGCACAACCACACATGGAACCAGGCTCCAACAACAGAAACTCACAGGACAAGAACACAGCAAATGGGCCGACATTTATAGACATGCTGCTCTGTAAGCTGGAAGGAACCTACCTTCTAGATGTGTACGTAGTCCAGGCTCGCCTTTCCCAGGTTTACCAAGGAAGCAGTATCTTTTACCCAAGACCAAAGAATTGTCCACAAGTAGAGCCAACACCACAACTCCTGCTCCCTGTGTGCTAGTCCAGTGGGCAATGTACTAAGGAGATAGCATAGTGCTGGACAGATGAATAAAGTGTAATGGAGACGGTGAGAAAATGTGTACTAAAGCCAATTCTTCCATTTACCTTGGACACAGGACTTAAGCTTTCTGAAGTTTAATGTTCTAGTTTATAAAATGGGAGTAATGTCTGCACATAAGTGAGGTTGGTGCATAAAAGACACTTAAATATTAGCTCCTTCTTCCTACCTCACTGCATCTCATGAAGACCAAGTTTTTCAAATGGCCCACATATGCATAGTGACCTCTTAATTTGGTCCCTTGGTTTATTTTGTCCACAGAATACAGAATGCTCCACATTTGACTGCAGTGACATTGCTAGTAACTGTTTATTCATGGCATACAGCGCTCCTTCCTACTGGTAAGGATATATCGCACATTAATACTAAAATCGGTCAGGGCCTCTTGTAGGCAGGCTCTGCCAACACGTTGCAAATAAAACCCTTGAAGTTTCAACAGAAATATATTTTTACGTGATAGGATGAAATCTCATGGAACTTACGGCTTCCATCCATGGACTGAAAAAGCAACATCAATAGGGCTGTTATAAACTCAGGCTCCACGCTGTCTCCTAAAGGGATTAGACTGGCTTCATAATGTGCGAGAGGCAGAAGAAAAAGTGACCCAAGAAGGGGCTAAATCCTCAGTTGTCATTAGTATTTTCTCATGTCAACGCTGCGATTTGGACAGAGGAATTGACTTATTTTATATACTTGTCTGATCCTTTAGTACTTAATGAAAACTAGAATGTTTTATTTGATCCCTGTGGGAACACAGCTAAACTGGGCAGTTTGTTCCTGAAATAAAATAGCAGCAATCAAAATACTCTGAGTCCCTTAGAAATCAGATCAGAGATTTATTAGAAAGTAGGTGTCCCCAGCTTATAGGTGGCTGTTAACATTGTTTTATTTCCTTTATACCA
>NW_006291231.1:5475052-5514688 GCF_000327345.1 Myotis davidii
AAACAAGTTATATATACAAATATCACCCCCCCAAAATGTGTCTTCTATAGGCTACCACTATAGATTTAAGGCATCCTGATACTCTGTTCTGCTGCTGGCGAGGCATTGTTCCCATCGTTCTATTTCCACAGAGGAGAGTCCAGTTTCCAATGGTGTCCAGAGGGCAGCGATGATAAAAAAGTGATTTACAAGAAGAGTTCTTTTGGCTCTGGCTCAGCAATGTGCTTTATGCTGTAGGATTTCTTCATTCTTCTATTGATGTCATTATGCCTAAGCAGAAGAGAAACCACGAGGCCAAAATTAGATAAAACGACGGTCAAGTTACAAGACAATACCACTAACCAATTCACCAAAAATGGAAGTTATCCTCACACAAACCACACTGAAGAACACTTCATTCTAGTAGGCAAATTATTCTCTTTTCATATAAACCACTCTTTGAAAAATAAGTAAAAAACATGTCATAACACACGGAGTGAACACTTTTAAATTCTCAATTCCAACTGCTGATTGGGAATCCAGGTGAAATTCTATAGTCAAGTGAATTTTATCACAAACAAAATAGAATGTATGTATAATACTGCTAATTTAGTGGAAACATGAGATATTTACATTTTATTTACATGGGTTCACTGGTGACACCTTTTATTCTCCAATAAGCTTAATAGCTTCTTGTTGTTGTGGTTAATCCTCACCTGAGGATATTTTCCATTCATTTTTAGAGAGAGTAGAAGGGACGGGGACAGACAGTGAAAGAGAAACATTGGTGTGACAAAGACACATTGATTGGTTGCCTCCAGCAGGTGCCCCAGCCAGCCAGGATGAAGTCTGCAACCCAGGTGCATGCCCTTGATTGGAATCAAACTGGCAACCCTTCAGTTTATGGGCTGACGCTCTATCCACTGAGCAAACTGGCTAGGGCAATTTAAAGTTATTAATCATTTAAAGAAGATGCTTTTTCTGTGAGTGTGTGATTACTGAGTAGTATATGTTAGAAGAACACAACTAGGTAAATCTATAGGGGAAAAAAGAAACTAGGGGACAATAATGCTGTTTTCCCCTCAATACTTGATACCTAGTAAGTCTGTGCAAAGAAGTACCAGCTGAGCACTTGGAACAGTTTTGTTTTTTAGGTGAATTGCCCCCTGGGTAGATGCATTCATTTTCATGGGATATTAGTCCCATCCTCGGGATTAAAATCTTCCAGAAAGGAGTGATCTCTTGAGAGCCAGAAAGCCTCCATATTACCAATTCCTCCTTGTTGCTACATCAGACAAAAACAAACTCTCTCTGGTAATAATGGTCCTTGCTAACAAGAGGACATAATTGGATGGAGAACCCCAAGTGTGGTCTTATAGTCTCAAAATCATGTATTATTATTATTATTATTATTATTATTATTATTTTTATCCTCAGCCAAGGCTATTTTCCCACTGATTTTTAGAGAGAGTGGAAGAGCAAAGGAAATACAGAGAGAAATATTGATGTGAGAGAAACATCAATTGGTTGCCTCCTGCATGAACCATGACCAGGGCCCAGGAGAGGAGGAGCCTGCAAATGAGGTACAGGCCCTGGACAAGGGGAGGAGCCTGCAAATGAGGTACAGGCCCTGGACCGGAATCACACCCAGGACCCTGAAGTCCGCAGGCCAACACTCTCTCCACTGAGCCAGACCTGCTAGGGCATATTCTTAGTGATTTAATAAGTACCTGATTACTGTCACAATACGGAAGATGTAATTCTTAATTTTATGTATTCCTCTGAATAGAACTACAAAGAGTTGTCCATGGGTCAGAAAGGGAGAAGGAAACACCCAGCTGGTTGAAAGATATTCTAAGGACTTCCAACTAAACATGGTGGATTAAATACACATTTTCTTACAAAACAAAAGTACATTAAAAAACGAAAGACATAAAAAAAGGCATAAACCTAAATGAATAAAGGTAATGGGAGAGGAGATGATATCAAACAAAAATGCCAATAATATTTCAGAAACAGGAAGGAGAATAGACAGGTGTAGTATTTCTACTTTAGTATAAGAGACACTATGGTCAAAAACACTAAAAAGAACACTTTCTGCAGGACAAATCCAGAATGATTAGAGCTGAATATACAGCCAGAAAAATGTTAATTTGAGGCATTTATCTGAATAATATCAGGCTAATTCAAGCATCTCTGAACCCTTCAATTACTCAGTCCTTAATTACCAGTATTCTAAAGAACAAAAGTATTTCAGTAATTCTAGCATGAATTATTCAGATAATTTGCTGGTCCTTGATTTCATTTTTGGATATAAAATCACATTCTCCGTGCCCAAAATTGGAAAGAAGAAAAGGCTTGAATTTAAATCACACTTTTTCATGTACTTGAATTTGCTGACTACATGTTCCATAGCCCAGGCAGCAACTCAGAGGGTTAGTCTTACATGGTCCACGGGCATGTATTTCATTTCCACTGATAACCAAAATAGGGGACCGTTGCTACTTTTATGGCCCCCTTCCAAGCTTCAGTGAGAGAGCATATCTACAAATTCCAGCTACTAAAAAATGAGGTTCTGGTTCAAAGAATGAAAACCCAAGTACCCAAACCAACACTCCCTGTTGGTAGGTGGACTTGCACTCAGAAGGCCTAGCTTTAAACAGAGCACAGTCCTTCTGTTTTACTCTGCTTTTGCCCTCTTCTTCCATTTCTTCCCACTAGCTCTCCCTCTCTCCAAGTATGTATAAAGTTCCTAGCGTGTGCCAGCCACCATGCTGGAACCTTGGAATACATCTGGGGGTGTGATAGTGCCATCAGGGTCACTGTTCTCATGAAGTTCTTAGACCTTTCATGGAAGTCACCATTTTTTAATGGTATCCTCTTTTAATTCTCTCTTGATTATGATCTCGATGAATGAGGGGACCATGCCTTCCTGTGGCCCAGCAAAATGCATGGCTTAGAGCTGACGATGCTGTTGAAATGAGTGCGCTGGCAACTCAGTAACATCCCGTATCTGCACTGGTCTCTGCATGGGAAGGAAAATCCCCAGTGACTGTGGTTGGAGCAGGGATGCTTGGTGAAGGTATTGGACGGTGCTGAGTAAAGTCTCTGTCTGGTTTAAAAGTACCTCATGTAACTTGCTGATTCTTTAAAACTCCAGCCTTAAGAGAGTTTACAGGCAGGCACTGCTCTCTTAGTGTGCAAGGATATCCTAGCTGTGGCAGACATGGTACCGCGAGGACTCATACTAGAACGTGTCCCTTTTGGAGTTACACTGTTCAAAACCGGACCCTGGGGGCGTAAGGCAAAGAGAGTGGAGTTGGGTGAAGGGAGTTTTGTTCTTAAGTTGGGTGACTACACTGAAATCAGGATTAGCACGCTGGAAGAAATGTGTTTCCCGTGGGATGATTTTAGTTTCCAAGGCAGGTCTCCCCCTGCCCTCCTACCTATAGTTCATGAATGTCCCGCATGTTCATTCCTTGCCTTCCGAAGGCAGTGCTTTAAGACAGAACATGGGATCTTCATTGTAGTAGCTTTTTTTCTTTTTTCTATGTTTCAACTCATCCTAATTTTATATAAAACTCTCTGCCTTTCTGTGTCGGAATATGCTTTCTCCTTTTCCCAGGGGGCGTAAGGAGCTTATGAAAAGAAGCTGCATTTGTGAATCATGCTCTCATCAATCGTGAGAGCTCTGGCAGCTTTCAGAAAGCGTCTGCTACATTGTGCTTGGATGCTGGAAAGATCCAGTCATTTTAACCATTCCCTATAACATGGACATTTCTCTCTCCACAGAATATCCTACTGGGCAACAGCCAACGGCAATGTACAGCTGCGGCTCCTTTCAGGGGAGATCCTGTTAATTAATGGAGTCTGGAGGAATGGTTCAAGATTGGGCTCTCCTTCCTTCCTCCAAGCCATATGGACAAAGCTTCAGTGTAAAATACAGGTTTTCTCTTGGAATCAAATTTGAACCCTAGGGAGGCAGAGATGGGGGTGGGAGGGACAAGTGTTGTGCAGGGAACACAGAACACTGGGGAACTTGGGGAGGTGTAGAAAGGAAGGAGACCAGATAGGCTCTGGGGTGGGGGTGGGGAGGGATGGGTTCTAGAGCAAAGATGATTTATCATCTCAAGTCAGGAATCAACTCCTCCTGACTGACTGACTCTGGACCCAGAGCTAGTATATTAGAAATGAAAAACACACACAAAAACTTCAGATGAAGCTTAGAATTAGAAACTATAGTTTTTTAGCAGAAAGTCTAATGTCTGTATGTGTTACAAAATACCCTTTTAGTAATAGCACTTTAACAAACTTTCCTAAACGGTTACATAGGGAAGATTCTGTCTGCTTTCCCGGGTGCGCTCTAGAACTATGCAAGCAACACATACTCAGACAGCCTAGAAACGTACCCATGGCTACTTATATAATCATCCCCAACAAGGATCCTTAAAAAGCATATGGGTTAAAAATAAATACTTCGAGGTCAAACACTTAAGGAAAGATTAAAATGTGGCCACTGTATTATACCCAGAGACATTATGGCAAAGATGCACTTGCTCCGTAGGTTCAGGGATTCCTTTCTGGGCCGAATGCGTGTTTCCATCGGGATCTGGAAATGCTGCTCATTGGGGCTGAGGGTCAGGTTTCAGCCAGGGCCTCACCTCTACATTCCTAGTGTCTTCCACATCTCTGCTCATTTTGCTGTTTAGAATGATATTCTGATAATATAACAACAAGGACAGAAATGTGTATGTGTGTGTGTGTGTGTGTGTGTGTGTGTGTGTGTGTGCACATGCTTGCCAACTGGTGGGGGTGGGAACCCTGAACTCATCTCCTGTTGGGCACAGCAGACGACCATTGCCACACACACTCGTTATCTCAGGCCAAACATATCACTCTGTTTGGTGTGGTTGCTGAACGACCTTGATATTTGATGCTAGCTCTTGGCTCTACATGTATAATTCTGAGTATGGCTAATTCCTTCATAGTAAAATCCACACTCGCGGTGTTTATTGCTTACTGTCTTAAAGGAGAGTATATTATCAAGTTGGTCCTAGGATCAGGAGTCTCCTGATGTTCACCCCTCAGGGCACAGTGCCACCGTGGTCAGAGACAGTGTGACTGGTAGTGGTCAAGGGTTAATGCCCTCTGCCCATTCATAACTGGAACCAATACTCATCTCATTTGCTACAGATCTCAGATAGACTTAAACTCTGGGAAATGGATGGCTTATTGACATTTTAAGACAAGTAATTGCAAACATTCCCTTGGAGTTGTAATAACTCAAAACCAATTTGTCCTTTGTAATAAAAAGTAGAGATAAATCTGACTGTTATAAACAAAGTCATCCTCTGCAGTTGAAACACACTGGGAAAGCTGTTCAAAGTAATAGAGTTGAATCTAATTTTAAAAGGCACTGAAAAGAAATTTAGATTCTTTCTATCAAGCTGTGACCAATTTAGAAAAATAAATAGCAAACAGAACCCCCTCACAGCACTGACATTCTTTAAAATGTTGCATTTATTGCCCCTATTTTTTATTTACCAGGAAAAATAAAAATTTCTCTGGAACTGAAATGTGATTCCAGTGTATGCCTGGAAATGGGGCCCACTGCCTCACCCTTCCTCCCAGAGCTATACTGACAGGGCCATTCAGTGCCATAATGTGTGGGGCCAATGCTAACCCACTGACTGCCATTGGTTTCCAAAGTTATATGATCCTGGCAATCCTGCTACCTGAGAGGGACCATCTGGCCTTCAAGCAAGTTCTAGGGACAAGATGTAAAGCCATCACTGATGGATGAACACCTGGGTTCCTCTCCTTCTTGCATCTTTCTATGGGATGCTTTCTCTGTGGGCCCCACAGGCAAAATGAAGCAGGCACTAGTTGATTAGGTGTTTTTCATGCCCATGTTCCCATGCTAGCCTTAATTTCTCCAAGGAATCCTTATTTCAACTAGAGATTCCCATCCTTCTTTTGCCTAAGGAGTAACTGGGTTGGTTGTCCCTGCCTCTGGGTGATTATGAGTGAAAGAGAGAAATCTCCCCTCTCCGGCATGAACAAAGCAGTCAAACTAAAAACTTAATAAAGTGCAGGTTAATTTATAAGGCAGGGATGGAAATGGCCAGGATGCTTATTTCAATACAATGAATATGTTTACTTTTGGATTTCTATTTGTCACTGAAACCAAATTTAATTTAAAAAGCCCAGGAACCTGATAGGTTCGAAACAGGCCTCAGAAGGCTTGCTTCTTAAACCGACTAGGGAACTGTTAACCTCATGTTAGCTATCCAAGTAGCCCCACAACCTCGTGCTGTGCTCTGATCTTTGTCATCTTACTATCGTACATTGTTCAGCTTCGTTCCCTTAGTTCTAGGAAGACAGGATGAACTATTTCTGGCAGGAGAATCTACTGTGATACTGTCCTTTTTTTCCAGATGCTACAGAAGCCTGGAAGCAATGAGGGGTCCTCCCCAGCCCTCTACCCACAGGAGTTGGTCAGTCATTGTACTTCATTCCCTCGGGGCATCATTGGGGACTTCTGTTCAAGGACAAAAACAGGATTTTCTAGGCACCAGAAGACACACCCAACCTACGATGGGGGCAGAAAAGGTATGTGGGTGGGAAAGGTAGGTTGGGAGAAACAGAAGTGCCAATGCCAATGTCTGGGAAGGGAGCTGATATTTTTCCTGTTCCCTCCCCACCCCCAGGCACTGGGCTGTCAGCACTGGCCAAGATTCCTGGCCCAGACATAGGCAACATGTGAGCCTGCCCCAAGCAGAACTCTGGTGACCAGTAAATGCTGAACATTCAAGGCACTTCCTTCAATTTACTGAATTAATGAGACCCCTAGGGGCACCCACTAAAATGACTGCGATGTACTAGCCTGAATAGAGACCTGGAGAAGATTACATTTGATTTAGAGGAGGGGAGGGAAGGAGAGTGACATTTCTCTTGTCTTAGTATTTGGAACTAAAATTCATACCCACAACACACACACACACACACACGCTCACACAAACATTTTTGAGGATTTTGGAAGAGGGCTAAAAGGTGTGTCATACTTTTAATTTAAATTAAATTTTAAATTAAATGATTTGTTTTATTTAATTTAAATGATGTAAAAGTGACAGTCTCCCTTTAAAATGGGTTTGGGTTTAACTCCTCTGAAATAAACCAGTTAGGGCACTGCCTGCATTGACTCCCCTCCACTGCTCTCCTTATCCTGCCCCCAGTTCCCCATCTTGTCAGGGAGGAATGCATATCCCCTCCCCCCAGGAAGATGAAACAAAGCTAGGCTATGGGAGGACTCTGCCCAGGGAGCAGTCCAGCCACCTGTGACCTTCAACATGACCCTTTAATGCACAGTCCATGCATTTCAACTTGTTAACGGTTTTGTTTGATAAAGAGACCAGCTTACTGACTGGCACTGTGGTTCCAAATGCTACACTGGATCAATTTCAGAATGGCAGGGCCCGGCTGCTCCCAGGGGCAGCAGAATAGCGATGAAGTGAGCTTTCCATCTATGATCAACAATGAAAGAAACCCTCAGCTCTGCTTCAAAGTTCTGATTCTGATTGGAGGTTGACTCATTTCACCCATGACAGGAAATTTAATTTCTATACCTACTTGGTACTTGACTCCATGAAAACAAAGACTGAAAACCAAAGTCAACTGGGAAACACAGCATGTTTGTGAGCGGAGTAGACTCCTAGGCCCTCTGCTGCTGGAATGAAGTCCCTCCTACAGGGCATTTGCTTCCTCTCTAAGGGCCAGTTACAAGTCTGCCTGCTTCTATTCGGGGGAAGGGCTATAGGTTTCTTCTTCCTTTGTGTCAGCCCTGCTAAGTGGCTCCAGGGCCATGATTTAAAAGGTCATGCAGCCTAGCTAGCATAGCTCAGTGGTTGAGCATCAACCTGTGAACCAGGAGGTCACAGTTGGATTCCTGGTCAGGGCACATGCCTGCGTTGTGGTCTTGATCCCCAGTAGGGGGCGTGCAGGAGGCATCCAATTAATGATTCTCTCTCCCTCTCCCTTCCTCTCTGAAATCAATAAAAATATATTTAAAAAATAAATAGAAAAGGTCATGCAATTCAAAGCGAAGGCATGGCACCCCTGTGCTATGCATCCCCTACCCCACATACCGTGCGCAGTTTTGTAGATGCTCTTCAGTCAGCGTGTTAGAGGGAAGGCTGACGCAGCTGCTGGCCTTCTCCTAGAGGTGTAATTAAACATCATCTGAAACATGCAGCAAGCTCAGCACATGCAAGTCTCAATGAACGGGAGGCATGCAGGGGAGAGAGCAGACTAGAAGCTTTGTGTGCACCTAAAGGAGCTGGTGGTGGTGGTGGTGGTGGGGAACTGTTGAGAACATCCTTGTAGTCCAGAGCAAGAGAACCTGTTCAGTTACTTGGAATAGTTTTATCTGAGCAATGTATGTTTGCTCATCTTTAACCCCAAGGGCCTGGTTTTTGGGGCACAAGTGTGACTCTTCTAGAGGAAACAGATACAACTGAAGTTCTTTATAATGAAGGCAATTCACGATGGAAACCAATTGGGGTTTATTTAGAGAGATAGTAACTAAAACTTGATGTTGCTATCGCAAAAAGAATTAGTTCTGAGTTCTGGCTGGGAGTTTACCTTGTACCAAATAATACATCATGTGGGTGTGACTCTCTAGATTGCATGATGGATATTCTGGGTCCTTCCATTCCTGAGCTTTGCATTTTGGCTGCCATACCATTTTTGAGGGCATGGCGTGCACAGAGCATGCTGGAAACATTGCCTAAAAAGATGCTCGTGTTTCTTATTCACTGGATTTAAACCACAGATTATAGTGCATGGTTTTCCAACAAATGCAATTATAAGACGTAGTTCGTGGCTCACTCTGCCACCCCCTGTGTGCTGGCAAGCACTCAGCGGCCTGCATCATACAATGCCAACATGGAGGTCCCTGTGGTATATTTATTTTAAAGATCATTCCAGTGTTCAATAGTTAAGTCTTTAGAAATAGAGTTTCTATTTATGCGCTCTTTAATCGGGCTTGGGAATAAACTATCCAGTCACATGAGGAAAACAAACTCTTCCTGAGGCAGACTCCATGCCCAGGAAGGGCCTGGTTTCCCATCAACTGGTGGTCAAGGACTCCTAATACTCAAGGATCAAACTGTTTAGGGAAATTGAGAGACCAGAATGTAATTTCCTGTGATTTATTTAATCTTTCTCTCAGAGTATTATCCAGAGGAATAGCAAAGGGTCTGTTCTCTAACATATCTCACAAGAAACACATAAATTTGGCTTTCCACCCATTCCTTTGGAATTTTTCTGGGGATTACTTCAAGGTGACAAAGGTCAGCAATCTGCAATGTCAAGAATGACAAAATTCAAAGGAAAAAGAGAGAGATCCTCCAAATAGCACTCACCGCCTTATTCTTTCCTTTGCTAGCAGAGCTCACGGGGTTTCCCTTGGTGTCTGTCGTCTTCCTTCCAAATGAGGTTAAGGGCAGTGTGCAAGTCTTCAGCTGGTTGACCGCCTGATAATTATTATTATTGTTCTGGTTGCCACTGAGTGTCTCCATGATGGATCGGAAAGTCCCAAAAGGTCTTTTTAGCTGATCCCCTGATTCGCTACTTGTGGAGGTCCGCTGGAGGGTCCTGCCCTTATCTCTGTCCTTCTCTCCATTGAGTTCAAGGCCAGTTTGCTCCATCTGCACCACGGGCTCCTCAAAGGTGACTCTGAGTTTCAAGTTCTGAGATGTCCGGCGCTTGGAGGACGGAGACTTGAGGGCACTCTTGGGACTCGTGGCCACTTTCTGGGCAGCCGTGCTGTCAGGGCTGGGCAGAGTGGGGTCTCCAGAGGGCTGGTTTGGGGGAGTGGTCCCTGAGCCTGGACCATGGGATTCCAAGTCTGGTTCGCTGCTCTCTGAGGTGGGAGATGGGCTGTGGCCATCCAGAGATTTGGAGGCCTTGATTCCGAAAGGAAACCTGCGTCCTGACGCCAAAGTGTGTTTCTTGATCATCAAGTGTAAGCTTTCTGCGCTGTCTATGGTCTCCGCACTTTCCACGATGGGCTGCGGCCTGGGCCGCTCAGCCTTCCTCACGGGAGTGCTCTTGGGGTCCTCTGAGGTGTTGGAGTCTGTGTCCGACTCACTCAGTGATCGCTGCATCAGCTGCCTCAGTCGGGCTAACTTCAGTTCCCTCTTCTCCGGAGGGATCTTCTTGGAATTTCTAGAGGAAGCCTGAGTATCCTGGAATTCCAAGGACAGCTTTTCCTGGGTACAGACATTCTCTGAGATGTCTTTCCCCAGTAACTGGCGAAGGATTCTATCTGAATCTTCATCTTTTGCTTTAGCCCTGGCCCGGCTGGATGCTGACAGGCTGGCAAGGACCTGCATCCCCTCTTGGACTCCTGGTTTGCTTTTGGCTACAGATTCATCATCGGTATCTGGAGATTTCCACTGGGACTTTCTGGAAGCGGGAGAGCATGGCGAACTGAAAAGAGGAGGAAGGACACATTGGGATGATTTCCTACTGGTTTAAAATGACTCGGCCACAAGTCATGGCATGGTCTTGACTACCACTAACAACTTACAAATCAGTAAGAATGGAATAAGAATAATCACTTAATGTTTGTTCAAAGCAATTCACAAATACTCCATAGGGCCAACCGTAACCTAAATATAGTGTGCCTCAGACCTCATACTATGGCAAAATTTGTCTACTACTTTACTATTTGCACATGAATCCTGCACAGATTTTCTCAATTTATCCCATCTTCAACAATGAGCCTATATATTCTTATTCCTGTTTTATAGGTGAAGAAATGAAAGACCCTGAAAGAGTAAATGACTTGTTCATAGTCATTGAACGAAGAAATGGCAGAGCAGAGACAAACCAGGTCATCTGACTCCAGGTCTAGTGCCTTTTCCCTGGGTTACTGAATTCTTATTCCTCTTTATAAAGCTAAAATGTGTTCTGTTGTTATTTTCTCAAAAGACATTAAAAGGAAATCCAAAAGAAGGCTCTGAGATTTAAGAGATGTAAGGACTCCATCCACTGATGTTCCTGGCATTACCTGGGCGAAGAAAGGAGTGACTTGCCCTCAGATCTCTGGGCCTCTAGAAGTTGCTGGAGCTGGTGTTGTAGTGTGACCCGTTCCACTGTTTGTCTGGGAAAACAGACCAAGGCAGTAAACTCTCTGGTACACAGTGTCTACTATAAATCAGCAGGTGTAAAATTTTTCATGATAATTTACAGTAAGTTGCTATAAATCTGAAAGCCTCATAAATGTGCATAATCTTCATCCTTACAGTTCAGAAAATTTCCCAAAGATATAATCAAAAGCACCCAAAATGAATGTAAATTTATTATTCATATGGTGGAGAACTGTAAGTAATCTAAATGCTTATCAATAAGACTGAGTAAAAAAATTGTAATTATTTCTATAAAGGGAGCTATTAAAATGATAACACATTGGATATATATTTATTTGAAATTTTAAAAAGTTTCCCTAGTAAGTAATTAGGGAAACTTTTTAAAATTTCAAAGATATATATATTTATTTATTTAGAGAGAGAATACTTTATAAAGTGTATTTTACTTTCCTTAAGTAAAAAAGGAAGTTACTGTGTACAGTATAATCTCATTTTTAAGATTATAAATCTCTCTCTTTCTCTCTTTCTCCAAATAAGGTCATTTTCTGAGGCACTCAGGGTTAGGACTCCAACATATTATCATATATTTCTCTTTCTCTCTCTCCAAACAAGGTCATTTTCTAAGGTACTAGGGGTTAGGACTCTAACATATTATCATTACTAGAGGCCAACTGCACAAATTCATGCACCAGTGGGGTCCCTGGGCCTGGTCTGCGGAATCAGGCTGAAACCGGCTCTCTGACATCCCCTGAAGGGTCCTGGATTGTGAGAGGGTGAAGGCCAGGCCAAAGGACACCACTGGTGCATGATCGGGGCTAGGGAGGAATGTGGGAGGTTGGCCAGCTGGGATGGGACCACGGGAGGGTTCTAAGGCATGTCTGGCCCATATTGCTCAGTCCCGATTGGCCGGACCCCAGCAGCAAGCTCACCTACCAGTTAGAGTGTCTTTCCCCTGGTGGTCAGTGCACATCATAGTGATTGGTTGACCGGTTGACTGCCCCCTAGTGGTTAGTGCATGTCATAGCAAGCGGTTGAGCATCCTTAGCATATCATTAGCATGTTACACTTTGATTGGTTGAACGGCTGACCGGACACTTAGCTATTAGGCTTTTATTACATAGGATTTTTGAGAGGGTCTCAATTCAAACCATAATACTTAGGTTGTAAATTAGGATTTCTAACAGAGCTGAACAGTAACTGTGTTTGTTAACTAGAAGTGGTAAAGGTATCCTGATAGGCGAAAGCACTCAAGAATGTCTCCCACTCAGAATTTTGAACTGGAAAAACCAGTGTTTTCCATCCATCCTTCTGCCCTGGAGTCTGAAGGGTACAGTGTGCCCTGGCTATACAAAGTGGATATCTCTGCTCATTTCTAGTTTGCCAACCTCACTGAGGCACACGGTGAGAAAAGGACTAGGGTCTACATGTAACCTATCATATTTTACTTTGTCATTGGCCTAACTACAACTGCCCACAGCATTCAGCTTTGAGCACAATGGGAGAACTGGTGCCTATATTAGTGTACACATGTATTTTATCCCAGGATCATCAGTAGAGAGAACAGCTGAGACTCTGACCGGGAAAGTTCACCAATAAAACAGCTATTCCAGCTCATGAAAGCCTCTCAGTCTCTGTGGTACAGAGTCTAGGGGGGGATGTTGTGTGAGCTCTTCTCTCATATGACCCTTTAGAAAAAGCATTCTATTAGATAATTTTAAATTTCCTCTTTATGGTTATGTCTATACCAGCCGTGGGCAAACTATGGCCCACGGGCCGGATCCGGCCCATTTGAAATGAATAAAACTAAAAAAAAAAAAAAGACTGTACCCTTTTATGTAATGTTTACTTTGAATTTATATTAGTTCACACAAACACTCCATCCATGCTTTTGTTCCAGCCCTCCGGTCCAGTTTAAGAACCCATTGTGGCCCTCGAGTCAAAAAGTTTGCCCACTCCTGGTCTATACACTACTGAGGGGAGTTGACATGGGCACATTTTGGGAAGGATGTTAGGTAGCATCTATCCATATTTTGAATATGTATGTCCTATGTTCTAGAATTTCCTTTCTAGGAACTTAGTTTTAGAAATGCCTACACATGTACAAAAGGATGTGGACAAAAAGACATATATGTTCGCTGTGGGAAGATAACTTACTGAGTTAGAAATTTGTGTGCATTTTCTCTTTAATTACAGCCAGCCCTTCAAGCTCACTTAGCTCGCTTGCCCCAGGGGAGTTTTGTTTTTTTGTGGAACTGGGTGAAGAATTCTTGCAAGGAACCATATTATTTAAAAACATTATTATACTAGAGGCCCGGTGCACGAATCTTTTGCATGGGAGGGGGGATCCCTCAGCCCAGCCTACACCCTCTCTAATCTGGGACCCCTCGGGGGATGTCCGACTTCCAATTTAGGCCTGATTCCACAGAGATTGGGCCTAACTGTTCTGCCTGCCAGCCTGATCACCTCCTAACCACTCCCTTGCCAGCCTGAATGACACCTAACTGCTCCCCTGATGGCCCGATTGCCCCAAACTGCCCTCCCCTGCTGGCCCGCTTGCCCCCAACTGCCCTCCTCTGCCGGCCTGGTCGTCCCTAACTGCCCTCCCCTGCAGGCCTGGTCCCTCCCAACTGCTCTCCCTTCCCTGCAGGCCTGATCGCTCCCAATTGCTCTCCCCTGCCAGCCCGGTTGCTCCCACTTGCCCTCCACTGCTATCCTGGTTGCCCCTAACTGCCCTCCCCTGCTGGCCATCTTGTGGTGGCCATCCTGTGACCACATGGGATGGCCATCTTGTGTGATGGCATGATGGTCAATTTGCATATTATCCTTTTATTATAAAGGATATTTCATCTATTAAAAGCCTAATCTCTTTAAAGAGAGTATTCTATGTACTGGCAGGGGGTGGGCTGAAGGGATGCAGAAACTTGTACCTCTAAGGCAAGACAGTACAAGTAAGAAGATCAAGGTTTCACTAAACTTGTAGAAGAGCCAAAGGGTCCAAGGCCTTGTCACATGCTTTTATAAATTACACTTGTAATAAGTTAAGGCCTTCCACCAAGCATACACTTCATAATTTTCCTTTAAAATTTAATTTTTAAGGCTTATCATCCCATTCTGTTAATGTTATTTCAAATACTGATTCTGATTTTTAGTGATTCTGTCCCCACTATGGCAACTCTAATTTGACCACTGTGTTTTGCAAGGGCTGACCTTGGTCTCAGGCAGGTGTCTGCTCCTAATCCTTCAACCCATCGAAGACCTATCTGTCCTCCAGCCCCCCTTTATCCTGACAACAATCCCAGAAAGCTTCCCTGACAGTGAGGTATGCAATGTGTGTCAGTTTAACAATCTCATAGTGAAAGAACTGACTGTAGCTAGACAGAGTAACATCATGCTGACTGGATAAGATTTTATGTTCTGAGGATTTATGAATCATCTGATTTCTTTTTATAACAACTTACTAGTGATGGTTACCAGGTTAACTGTCTGTAATTTCCCAACTATATATTTTTCTTTTTGAGAAAACTGAGAAACTGGCCCATCTCTAGACTTTTCTTTCTCGTGAGCTTTAGAAGTTGGGGGATGATTCTACGCCTGCCCTCTAATCTGGCCCAGAGATGGGAACACACAGAGAGCTCTCTCTCTCTTTGTCCAACAGCTTAAATTCCTGGCTTAGAAAACTTGCTTTGCATTTTTCTTATTTGTGTGAACATCATTTGGCCTCTGCAGAGATGGCATCTTCAGCATGAACGCTGGCTGTGAAGATTTGGGGCGGAGGGAGAGAAGAAGAGGAGAATGCAAGGAAGTCCCCATGCAACCCACACGGGGAGCTTCCCAAAGCGCCTGCTGAAACCTAAGCACAGGAATGACGGGCCAGACTTTGTTCTCAGCGAGCGAAATGGCACTTACTCCTTCAGCTGCTTGGTTAACTTCACCACCTGAGAGGCCAGTGACATGCAGGTCTCCACCACCACCAGGTACCGGGAGCACAGGGTGTGCCCGTGGCGCTCGGCGCTCTGGGAGGGCTTGTCCCCCGCGTGGTTCTGCATGGTGACATTTGCTCCGTACTCAACCAAGGTCTGTCAGAAAGGCAGAGACATGGGGTCATATCGGGGCCTCCTTCTCAACATTTTTAATGACTGTAACAGAAGGTTGAATGGAGATTTCCTGTTATTCCAAAACCAGTTCCCAGAGCCCATAACAGGACAGGGTGGGGCAACCTGGCGAGCTTTCAGCAGTCGATATCAGACACCTCCTGCCCTACTACCAGCAACCCCACCCAGGCTCTGGAGGAGGAGGAGTCTGGGAGGGGAGGACGTTGCTGCCAGGTCCTGTCCTTTATGAGGCATGCAGGGCACAGGGCAGTGCAGAGTGGTGTCTGTGAGGAGATGCTTCGTCCCTTTCAATGGGTGGGCTCATAACATGGGGATGCCTGTCAGGAGGAGAGTGGGACTTGTTTATCGGTGCCGATTGACTTGGGCAGCACACTTGACATGTTGCTGAGCCTAAATGATACTGATCAAGAATAAAAAGAACTGGAATGAAATGACATGGCTGGGGTTGGGCAGCAGTCTGCACTCCCACCATGTGCCATGGCAAGCGTATGTTCCATAGATTGAGCAGATGAGGTAGAAGGGAGCTTGGTGCCAGGCTGTTATTACCCCATCAAATATGGGAGGGTTCTCCAGCCTTGGCCAGGTGGCTCAAGTTGTTGGAGCATCGTCCCATACACCAAAAAGGTTGTGGGTTCGAGTCCTGGTCAGGGTACATATCTGGGTTGGGTTCAATCCCTCGTTGACGTTCCTACAGGAGGGAAGCAACCAATCCATGTTCTCTCTCTCTCTCTCTCTCTCTCTCTCTCTCTCTTTCATATGGGGTAAGGATAAAAAAATAGGAGGGTTCTCTAGCAGCAAGAGGCAGTGGGGTACAATACAAGTAGAGAGAATTGTGTGGGGAAAGAAGGAGGGTATAGATCTCCTCTGTCAGGTTATCAGTGGGAGGCTCAGAGGGCCCTATGAATACCCCACCGCAGTGCCCTTCAGAAGTCAGCCCCTGAAGGCTGCCCACAGAGGGCATCAGCAGTGAATCACGGTGAGCTGAAGAAGTAGTGACAACTTTCAGGGAGTGTGCCATGATCTTTCCCAGCTAAGCAAAGAGACAGTGGGCTTTTTCTCTCCATACCTCCACTTTCTCCCCAGCACTGGAGCCCAGAAGAGAGAGGAGAATAGGAGCTAGCATGGCGAGTAAACAGCCGATCATGCCTCACTCCCCCATGCCAAGTCCCTTGACCCCTGAGTCCAATCTGGGTTGGGGATGAGAATGCTTTCAATCAGAAATAAGACTGGGACTTTAAACTGGTTTGGATTAAATGTTAATAGTTAAAAGAAAGCAAAAAGTTATGGAATCCGGCCAGTGTATCATTAGTAGAGGAGAGAGATATTTGAACGAGCATGGTTCACATCATTAATTAAAAACCAACAGCAAACTTCTTTCACATTATACTGTGATGGCATTAGATGCCACAAAAAGCTGTGGCACCAACACGAATCCACTGCCACAGTCTGACATATCCTTTGACACTGTCAACATGAGATTGTAGACTTCTGGATTTACTTCGGTAACAGGTAATGTTTTTCCCACAAGCAATGCTTGTAATTTTTAAATTCCTAGACTACTTAGACTCAGGGGTCATTGAGGAGCTTCGTTTTCCTTTCAGCTTATGATCACTCACCATGAAAGGTCAATCTGCCAGAAAGCCTCCCATCCCCCTCCCAAGAGGCAGGGGGACCACCTCGCCCAAGCTCTCCCAGCTCTCCGACACTCAGTGCAAACACAGCCTGGATCACTCCCTGGACTCAGGCCTCTGCAGCTTTCTTTCCAATGTTTTTCAAGCTCAGTCCCCTTCCCACCTCATCAGGAACCTTGGTCACTCCCTCTTCTACTCTCAGTCTCTTTGTATTTTTTTAAAATATCACACCCAGTACACAGACCTGCTTCCAAGATTATCCAAGTTTCCACATCCATGGTATCGAGCGCCAAAAGTATCATTTGTGCTAAGTGGAGTGATGAATGTTCTGAAAGGACAGACTGCCTCTCCTCACATATTAAAAAGAAAAATAACTGAAATCTCAAACGGAATTGGTGATATCAGCTGGTTTTCTTTGGCTTTCGTCATTTACTAGCTGATAAAAAAGTTTATTTCAAGACTATTAAATATTGGAGTGTTTTGTTAAATGGAAAAATAACGTTTTCCATTTTTATTTGATTATTTTTCTTCCACAAAAAATAATGCTACTCCTTTCATCTTCCTGCAGATCCTGGTAATAATTTAAATTTCTCTCCAATTTCTCATCACTCCTTTTACAACTTGGGGCCTTAAATTAGAAGTTTTATCCTTTGCCAACATTAGTGGGGGAACTTTTGAACATTTGGAATATTTTCTATCAATTTAGCTCTCCAAACAGCAGTTGTATGTGGGTGGAAACTCTAGAGAGCTGCTTTAAAAAAAATAATTCTCTGCCTTTTACTTTATAGCTTTTCCATATCGTCTCATGTCATTTCCTGAGTCCTCTCTACTTTCCTGATCAACTGGTTCTCACTGCCCAGTTTTCTCTTATCAGAAACAGTCTGCCTTGCACGCAGTAGGACCCTAATAAATACCTGCTAAATAAATGAGCACATTAAGTTTGCAGTAAAAGAAACAACACATAAGGCAACGAAGAGTGTTGCTTTCTTAGAGTTGTTATGTCCACATAACATATTTGCACTGTGTGAACTTGTGAAGCAGAGGTACTTTCTCTCACCCTGGCTGTCAACCACATGCTCTCAACGGCTCTGCTCAAGGAGTGGGAACAAAGCCACAGGTGTTGAGTCATTTTCAATGATAAGAATGGCGTGATTGGTCTGATTCTGGTAACCGTGATTCCTGTTCATAAATTAAATTCAAGGCCACATCTAAACCCTGTTTCTGATTTCCAGCCTTTCTTCCCGTCACACTGTCACTCCTCTTCTGCCTGCTCTTCTCCTGACTCTTCAGCTGCCCTCTCTCTTTGCTTTGTCACTTGAAGTCTGAATGCTCTTTTCTGGGTGAAGAGGTCTACCTGGCTTTTCCATTCGCATGAAGACCCTTGCTTGGTCCTCTTACTGTGTGCTGTTATGATGGCGGCACCTGGGCAAGCTCAATTTCGTGCAGCTCTGCATTTGGCTGAGGGATAAGGTGCCAACTCCTCTTGTGGAAATCCTACCCTCTCTAAGAAGCCCTCTCTGATGCCCCTCATGTGGTTTGGGACAGGGGGAGAACCTCCCTCCCCTCTCCTGTGGTTCTGTTCCCCAACCTCTTTACATCATTGCACTCATAGATTATAGTAATACTGGTAAGGCATACTCAGCTAAAAAGATGAGGCCCCCTGAGGCCGGTGGGTAGAGTGGCTGGTCAACCAAGGCCATGGCTAGTCTGCCCAACAGCTGAGGGGATCCATAGCTGAGTCCTTCCTGTTATCAACTGTGGGCCCATTTAAATGCATTTGAGAAGCTCAGTCCTGCTACAGGGAAAGACTACAACACACTCTCTCTAACCCACTGCTCCTTTCTCCAAAGAATTCCTCTGACCCAGCAGTTCTCAACCTGTGTGTCGCAACCCCTTTGGCAGTTAAACGACCCTTTCACAGGGGTCACCTAAGACCAGACTGCATATCAGATATTTACATTATGATTCCTAACAGTAGCAACATTACAGTTATGAAGTAGCAACAAAAATAATTTTATGGTTGGGTCACAACATGAGGAACTGTATTTAAAGGGCCAGAAGGTTGAGAACCACTGCTCTAACCCATTCTTAAAAAATCTGTCCTATTTTTCATAAATCTGTCCTATTTTATGTGCCAATGGTAGCAAGAACGGTCTGCCCTTTGAGAGACTGAGAGTTGTCAGTCTGGTACTGATTTCCCACTGTCTTGAGAACATGGAGGTACTTAATGTCTATTGTCCTCAGCATCCTGTGACATTCAAGGAGAATCTTATAGGGCTATTCTGCTTCTATCTGTGTGGATTTGTGAAAATACAAATATAACTATATAATTTATTATCATCTACTACAATAGGAAAAGCTGATTTAATCCATTCTCCCAGTGGATTGAACAGAATTTCCTTTTTTTAAATTACTTGATAAATGCATTTTGCTCTTCCAAGTAGCAGGACCTGTGTACCTGTATGCACCCGAGGTAGCCATGCTGAGAGGCTACATGAACTGCACTGTTGCCATCCTGGTCCACTTCGTCCAATGAGATACCTTGTTCTTGCATGAACTGAAGAAGCCACAGAAGAATCTTTTCCTATAAACACAAAGAGAGTTGGAATTAATGGAATATCATGTGGAGAAATCTAATATAAAGTCAGAGGGAAACAAAAACCCCAAATTGTGAAGACAGGACATAACCACCCTTACCATATCAAGGGATAATTCCCATGCAGGGTGAACTGAAAAATCTATGGCTCTCTGAAGTCAATGAAAGAGGAATGCTCAGCGAAGTGTAAGAGCAGGAAGTTATCTCAGAATTGCTCTTCTTTTACTTAGTGTTCTATAGATGGGAGAGTTGATTTGCTGAAAGTTTGTGGACATCCTCAAAGTCTCCACGCTAGACAGATCCAATGTAGAAACCAGAATCCAGGTCTTTTGAGCCCCAGGCCATGTTTTTGCTACTTTGTTATACTGTCTGTAGGCTTCCAGAATATTATTATAAAACATTGAACTCGTGAGACAGCTAGCTCCCACTTTTAAACTTATAATGCTTCCACCAGACCTTCCTAATCCCAAAGCTCCTGCAATCAACAGGCTTACGAAAGGAGTCAACACCTTGAGTTGCCGAGTCTAAGAGAACCCCACCAAAATACAACTGGCACCCTCTTGATTTTTCTGACCACGTATTGGTCATGTTTTGAAGGCAAAGCTTTCTCTTCTTCCACATTCAGAGGAAGGCACCGATGGCTCTGAACACAAACTTTCAAAAGCAGAGACACAGAGCAGTCGGTGTGTGTTACCAGAATCCCTTTGCATTTTACCCACGGAGTCTTTGTGGTATTTTCCTGTTATGTTTGGCCCAGGCAGAAAGCAGGGGGATGGGATTTCACTGTTTTAAAATAGAAAAATGAAATAAAATGTTAAAAAAAATATGAGAGTGGTAAAAACAACAGCATGGAGTTTCGTGAGTGGAATCTGACATTTCAAAAGATGATCATGTGTTTGAAAGAGCCTTGAACCTCTCCTTAGCCTTTTAAAGGCTTTATTTCCAGTTATTTGCTCGGGCTGGTCATGAACTTTTATACTTTTCTGGATTAAATTTGCCTTCACCTTCTGAACATGCCAACTAATCTGCTAAAGGAATGTTGGATAAAAACAGCCAGCTCCTTTAATGTTTCACCCGTCATGTGGGGAGCAGGGCACTGTTTATGAAGGCATCTGGGGCATCGGGGACAGACTGAACATTTGCACCACACTTTTTCCACATGAGCAAGCAGGGAGTAAGACCCCTAAAGAGCAAGAAGAGAAAAATGTAATTGATGCCTACAGCCTAGCAAGAATGCACCCAAGGAAAGCAGAGTGAAGTGTTAGCTGCAAACACAGGCAGACCTTGTAGAAAGTGAAACCTCCCGCATCCCTAGAGCAGGAGGTGGAACAGAGCCTCGAGGCCAAGCTGGGAGGTAGAATTGGGATGAGGATCTACCGATAGGCTCAACCCTCTTCTTTAGAGACAAACTTGGGGAAAGTTGGAGCTGAAATTTGAACCAGAGCAGGTGATCTTTCACATGCATAGAGGAGGACAATTTGCTTTACGTTTCCTAATTGATTATTTTTATTTGGAGACAGATGATTGCACCATATGATCAACTTAATTCCTTAAAAGATGCTGATGAGTGGACGTGTCTCAGGGTAAAGGACATACCACCCGGTTCAAAATTGATGGCTGAGGCATAGAAACATCAAGAGGGCAGGCTGCTGCAACTTCGCAGATGCAAAAGGCAGTCTTGCCATCTCCAGCAGGTCATCCTCAAGCCTGTGGTGACTTGGGCTTACTCCACAATATTAAATCATGGGATCATCATATGCCGAGTGCGAGAGAGTTCAGCGACTCATCCAACTCACACACTTTTATTTTATGAATTAGAAAACTGAAAAAAAATAACTATTTCCTGATATTCTAGCAGCTCTTTTCTTTAGAAAGTAACGTTCAGAGGAGTTCAAGATATTTAGAAATGTTTTATAGGTACCTTCTGGTCAGGCATATTTTCATATTTTTCAGACTCAATAAGATATTATAGTGGATATGTTTATTCCACAAGCATGGAAAATGCACTTTACAGTAATTCACAGAGCTCTGACTTTCAGAAATGGGGTGGTAGGAAATGGAATACTGCATTTCATATGACTAGGAATTTTTCCTTTGTAGAAATCTGGGAAAGAATCTAGCCACCTGTTTTCTCCAACTAAGAAGGCCCTTGATGAATGCAGGGGTTGATAATCTGGGAGAACAAGTCTGTGTGAGGCAAGAGTTGCCTTGGCTCCTGATGGCTCTCCAAGTCAGGTTCAGACTATATTGTTACAATGACCTGTCTTCTTGTGATGGCATGGGTAACTCTTTCTTCCTGACAATGAAAGATCTCACCCAATTCAATAGGCAAGACTTACACAAAGGAAGGACCATCACTTGATTGTTCACAATAAGACAGGCCTTTGCCCAGCACCTCAAGTTCAGTTTTGTGTTCTGCATTGGACAATTTATTTTAATAAAAAAATAAGCCATTGGCTTGCCCACTGAGATATTATATTAGAAACAAACATCTCTTCTACGATTACCAAAAGGGTCTAGATGACTATATACCTGTTCTAACAACTTGGGATTTCTAACATCTAGGATTTCAGTTCTAACATCTAGGATTTCTGATATGGACATGGAGATAGCTAGAATCCCTGGTTTTGGTAAAAGCATTGAGCATCCGCTTTCAGAGGAAAGTTGCTTTCTGCTCTTATTTCATTGTAGAGATCCTACAATTTAGACAATTTAAACTTAAATACCTAGTAAGGAGAACCGAACAAATACAGCTGTTTTCTCCAATTAAGAAGGCCCTTGATGAATGCATATTTACCATGGTGTCCACCTCTTCTCTCTAAGACCTTTAACATCTAACACCTACCTATCACTACCCCTGCTCCTCCTAGAAGATGTTGGAGGAAGAATGCAGCTTCCAAGCTTCATTTTTCCTAAAAGTATTGCTTTCAGAGAGCATTCAATGCAGTCACATGGATGGAGAGGTTCTTCTGTATTATTTCTGTTTAACAGCATGCCTCTCCCACTTATTCTATCCATCTACCCACACATCTATCTATAGCCATTCAACTTTCATTATTGACTGAACACTTCATTCATCTACTAGTTTCATCTTCTGGGAATGTCTACGCTTTTCTTAAAGACAATGCAATTGTTTAAAGAGGCAATTAATTAATATATGTAATTTTTGAGATTGCCGAACAAAGTCTAATAAAAATGTAGTTGAAAAGTATGCTTCAGGTTATTATTGGAATGAATAAAATCCCTGCAGTTTTTGATGCAACCATAATTGTTGAAGGAGGAGCGTTCCCTGTGGTCATATATCATCAAATCTAATACATCCTCACTTATAAGATTCATTCTGGTCTAAGATGTTAAAATGTAAAGTAAATGGCTAGTAATGATTTCATAATGTCATTTATTGTGAGATAAATGTAGAATCTAGAGATAGTAAAATGTGGGGGGGAAAGTACATATAAGAATTGATTAAGAACTGAATAATTCTTTGGTAAATTTTTCTTATATTTTACTTATGGCGAAATAAACTAAGTAATATTGATAGCAATAAAAATAATAAATTGGAAGCCATCTAATCATAATAGTCAACATTTATCGACTATATGTCCACAATGGGCAGAGGTTCATGTGGCTTTTCTCATTTAGTTCTCAGAGCAATCCTGTGAGGAAACTTCTATTAACTCCATTTTTAAAAAAATCTTCACTTGAGGATATTTTTTCCATTTATTTTTTAGAGAGAGTGAAAGGGAGGGAGGAGAAAGATGGAAAAACATGGATGTGAGAGAGGCACATTGATTGATTGTGATTGGTTGCCTCCCACAGGTACCCTGACCAGGGCTGGGGATCGAACCTGCAAACCAGGTGCATGCCCTTTGACTGGAATCAAATCCTTGACCCTTCCAGTCCTCGAGCTGAGGCTCTAACCACTGAACACCAACCAGGGCTATTATCTCCATTTTAAAGATGAAGAAACTGAGGTCCAGGGAGACCTTTTCTTTAAAAAAAAAATGTATCAAGGCCATTGAGCTAGTAAGTGGTAAAGCTAAGGTTTAAACACAGACACTTGACTCAGAAGTCAATGTTCTCCATAACTCTGTTTTCTAACTTCTGAGTATGAATATTCACAACTACGCAATGCCCATGAGCCCTGGCTCCATAAATGACACCCTTGCTTTGCACCCTTTGGGCCCCAGAAACCATGGTTAGCTGCCTGTCAGTCTGTGGTGTCATGGGGCTCCGTGTTGGTTATGATTTTTCCCAGATAGGTCCTCGGAGAGCAGATGGATTCTCATGCTAATCAAAGGTTTTTCTGTTTTGCTTTCATCTGCAATTGCAGCACTCTCAGTGTGTTTACTTATTTCTACCCCATGATGGTGAAACAATAAAGTCAAAGGATTACTTCCCCTTTTAAAAGTAAATTGTGGAAAAACAGTAACACAACCTGCGGAAGCATTCCCCCTCATCAATATCTATCACTGTTCACGGCCATTCCTAGGAATTGCTAAGCCTTTTCTTTTTTTTCAAAAAGTGCCCATGCCCCCACCCACCCAAATCTGTACCAGGGCAAACATTTTTTAAAAATATATTTTATTGATTTTTACAGAGAGGAAGGGAGAGGGATAGAGAGCTAGAAACATGGATGAGAGAGAACCATCGATCAGCTGCCTCCTGTACGCCCCCTACTGGGGATGTGCCCGCAACCAAGGTACATGCCCTTGGCTGGAATCGAACCCCGGACCCTTCAGTCCGCAGGCCGACGCTCTATCTACTGAGCCAAACCGGTCAGGGCAAAGGGGCAAACATTTACAAAGGAGAATGAACACCAGAGTGTGGACAAAGGTACTCTTGGTAAATGCCCATTGCTATGATGAAGATTGTTCTTGCAGCAGAATCTCCTGACTAAAAAAGTCATGTGAATCCTTCAGAAACAAAATGATCACAGGTTTGAAGGTGAACGTAACAGCCCACTGAAGCAGCGACCAATGCAAAACAGGCTGAAGCCCCAAGCAGCTGAGGGCGAGAGCTGTGCTGGATGAGACCATCTGAACCTTCGCGTGCGAATAAAGCAGCCCAAATTACACAGGTGGTAGCCTTGACTTGAGACAATTCAGTCTCAAGGGACAGCAAAGCAGGCCTCTCGAGGCCATCCCCGCTCATTCCTGAGCCTCCCCGAGGCTCTCACCTTCACGCTCCCTGGGCTGGCTCTGTTAGGTACAATCAGGCAATGAAATAATTGCACCCTCTGAGACTTCATGTGTCAAGATGAGGAAAATCAATTCCTATCACCCAAAGCTCTATCACTGCAGGACACTACTAAAAACTGCTGCCTACCTGTGGTACTGGAGTCTTTAACGGTAAATTTTTATTTAAAAAAAAAGGACACAAATTGGGAGTCAAAGGGAGCCCATTCTTTAAGAATCTGTATGAGGGGCAGAGGGCAACTAAAATAAACCAGGAGAGGAATTTTTCTCTGTACTATCCTTTTCAGAGGTATTTACTAAGGAAACAAAACCAGAGCACACTCAAGTGCCTGCTTGATGTAGAAAAACTTGCATGTGCTGAATCCATTAGAAAACTGTTCAATAACAGTCTTCCTTGAGAAAATATTAGCCTTGTCACAGTTCCAAGTTCAGCATCTCTGCAGGTTATCTGTTATATAAGTCGCTGTGGCGATGTAGGATGGCTGGACAGAATTCACAGATCTAATGGGTTTCTCCATTTTCCCCTCGGGTAGGAATGCTCTCCCGAGGGCGCTGCTGGGCTGCCCTGCTCAGAGCTGTACTTGAGGTCATTAAAAATGCTTATCAGCTTGAAATAACAACCTGAAGATTGCTATTAGCATGAAGCAAATGTCTGACACCGCTCATCACGTAGGTCAGTAATTTCCATCTTTTCCTCTCATTCAGCCAAGTAAGCCACGCTATCACCCAACCAGTCCCAGAAAGGGCACTCTCCTTTGTTCTGTCCCAATAGCTTCCAAATTATGAGAAACCTGCTGTGAGAGTTGAGCAGGGAAACTGGCATATATAAGCAACATTTCCCAAGACAAAGAAGGCCGGATGCCCAATTATTTACTTAGAGTCTCAGAACAGGCATGCGATCCTTTCTTCCTTTTCTTTGGCAAACTTGACCAAAAGTGCAGGCAGCGTTTCTCTAATATCAAAATTCCTTGTTAGACTTTATATAAGCACATCAAATCAGGGACATGAGACAATTATTCTAACAATTTGAGAATAAACTAAATTCTATTTTATACTGAAGACTATTTCTAAAGATTAGCAGTGATTAAATTATTCTGGTCATTTGAAAATTGTCTTCTGCTCTTTGCCAGTGTAAGTCAAAAAAATGGGGGAGGGACAGCCTTAGCAAATGCTTATTAACTATTACGATTGTTTGTAGGATACCATGGCTGTACAATACACACACAAAATGGAGTAATCCTTTCAAAGACAGTGGCTTCTACAAATTTTAAATGTTCTTCCTGCTCTTTTCTTCATTTTCTAAACTTAGTACAGGTGCTCACTTCTTCAATGAGCTGCAACAGGTACTCTATATATCACAAAGTATTGTTAGATAAAATGGTAAAAAAGATTTCTGCGGCTAAATCAATGCCACTGTGAGTGAGTTTTACAAATTACAGAGAGAGAAAACAGAATCTAGCCCCGAAGTCAGAGGACTTGAGATCCGGTCTTTGCTCTTACTAGCCTTGAGACTTGGGCAAGTCACTTAGCGGTCTTGCTTCAGTCCCCTCTATAGTATAGAGTGGGGACAAAAACATGACCTAACAGGGTTGTTTTAAGGAATAAGTAGGTAATGTACACAAATTCTAATGGCATGGTGCCTGGTAACATATGGAAAACAGTACATATTAATATATATTTTAATTGAAGTCACGAAGACTCCCACTAAAAAAAAAAAGACTGTAGTAATATTCTCCAAGTCAGTTTTTTGAACTTGAAATTGTCATGCTTGAAAAAGCATAATCTCTTGTTGACAATATCACAATTTACTGCCACTGCGGAAAGTTTATGAAGCCAAAGGGGATACGGTTATATGCATGAGAAGCAATTTTCTTTGCCACAAACAAATATGAGTGAGTCTATTTTAATATAGTGCTGACTTTATTTATTTTTCAAAGACTGAGATTGGCATTTTGTGGTCCAACTTTTTTTAATAAGATAATTTATATTCATTCCCTCCAAGGCTACAGTCAGGGCACATACAAGCAGCAACCAATCCATGCATGGATAAGTGGAACAATAAATTTCTCTCTCTCTCTCTCTCTCTCTCTCTCTCTCTCTCTCTCTCTCATCACTAAAAAGAGAATATCAGCTTTCTTCTTGACAGAAGTTAAATGTTTTTATTGTAGAAAATTTGGAAAACACTTAAAAATACAAAAGAAAAAAAGCCACATGTAATTCCACTCTGAGTGATAACTACTATAAATAGCAGTGACACAATTTTTTTTTTAGTCTTATTACCTGTTTCTCTTTCTCTCTCTCTCCAAAGTTCAAATTTGGTACCCAATTACAGGAACAGTTTTGTATCATAAATTTTAACCTAAATATTATATAATGGACATTTTCCTATAAAATTTCATCATATAAATATAGCTTCATTATTTATCTAATATCCTCCTATGGAATTTTAAGTTGTTTTAGAACATTTTTTCATTAAAATGCTCAGTGAATGTGATTGCTTATAAATCTGATAATTAAAAATTCTTCATACCTGGCCAAAGCCACCTGCATAATGAATAAGGCTTGGGAAATCCTTAGAACAACTCAGTTCTGCAATGGCTTCCGTTTCACTCACCATCCAGCGCACGCACTCTAACTGACCATTCTAGATTTTAGAAAAAAGGGAAGAAGAAAGAAATTTAATTTTTACTTTTGTATCAGACTTTATTTACAACATAGGTATATCGCCTATTATATTTCTGATATGTGGCTCTGGGTCTAAATAAACGATAGAATTTATTTAAGCACATTTTCATAATTTTCATCAGTTATTTTAAAGTTACTGTATTAAGGTATAATCTGTGTACGATAAAATGTACCCTTTTAAAATACACAGTTTGATGAATTTTGGCAAACAAATACTCACTTGTATCTACAAGTCCAATCAAGATTAGAACATTTCCATCACCCCACCCCAAAACATTTCTGCTAGCCTTTTGCTCTCATTCCCCTCACCTTTGCCCGAGGCAACCCCTGGTATGGTTTCTATCACCATAAAATTTTATCTCTCTTTTGCATCTGGCTTCTTTCATTCAGCATAATGCTTCTGAGATTCATCCAAGCTATGGCTTATATTAATAATTCATCCCTTTTTATTGCTGAGAAGTATTCCATTACATGCATATATCACATTTTGGATGCCCATCAACAAACTAAAGAAAGACAAAGTAATTCCAGTCTACTGGCCCCAATGCTACTTTCCCTGAAGGCTTCCCTGACTTGTGTCCACCAGAGCTCTTCCCTCCTGTGTCGAGGTCCCACACTGTGCGATCCAGGAATGTGGTTGTGATATATATAACCTAGTGACCAAGACCCAGACTTTGTAATGGATTTAAGTCCTTAATTTACCACTTAGTTACAAGACCTTGATCAAGCTACGTCACCTCTCTGATACTCAATTTTCCCCTCTGTGAAACAGCGGGGTGAGCAGTAACCACCTCATAAACGTGCTGTGGAGATCAAATGAGACGAAGCACGTCAGCTTACTAAGCACACAACACTTGCCACCTTATCCTATCAAAGTGCTCTCTGAGACACTCACTCTGTAAGACAAATGAGGCATTCAGCTGCTTCCCGGGTTTGCATGGTGTGGGACCCAGCAGAGGAATAAAGAGCTACTATGGCATGAGCTCAGGGAAGTCTACTCTAAAAACAAGACAGGGGAGGTAATCTGCTCATTCTTCATTTACTGCTACAGAGTTTCAAGGAGTCATCTCACAAGTATACACACGCAGAGTCTATTCCCTCCATTTGGAATATCTAGCATAACCAACCGGGGGTTTATTGAACAGCTTCCTGGTGCCTCATTCACATCTATTGCCTCCCTCTCTGCCCTCCTTGCTGCCTGGAGAGGCTGATCTGAATGCATTGGCACCCGTGCCCCCTGGCTTCTGGCTCGTTTTGACTGATGGAGAGTTTTGGCAAGAGACCAAGAAAGGAGAGTGAGTTTGAGATTCCCTCTGCTCCTGGCTCCCGTTCCCCCTCTATGGGGTTGTCATTGGCTGGCTGAACCAATGACAGTCAAAGGTCAAAGGTCAGCCAGTCTTCTATGCAGCCATCTCTCTCTCATGTCCTTTCCCAATCCCTTCAGGCTCTGGGGTGGTAACTGTGCTCTGGTTGTGACCCCCAGATATTGTGGGCTTCCTACACCCTACCCACCCTCCTCTGGTATATAAATCCTTCATTACTGACTTTCCTTGAGTTATATAATTTGAACACTGCCAAGTGTTTTCTACCAGGATTTAAAAAATCACACTGATATAATGTGCTTCATTCCCTCTGGATGAAGAAAGGAATGGGACCATATTGAGCATCTCTTAGGCAAGACAGTTTATATAAACTGGCATTTACACAGAATACAGAAATAAGAGGCAACATTTCTGATTTTAATAATTGGGTCTTTTCTCTTGGTCTAACTAAAGGTTTATTAATTTTTTTATCTTTTCATAGAACTAAATTGGGTTTTGATGATTTTCTCTATTGTTTTTCTATTCTCTATTTCATTTATTTCCACTTGGATGTTTTTATTTCCTCCCTTATGTTTGCTTTGAATTTAGTTTGCTTTTCTTTTTGTAGTTCCCTAAAGTAGAAGGTTAGGCTATTGATTTGCTATCTTTTTTCCTCTTTCTTTAACATCGACATTTATAGCTATAAATTTCCCATTTAAGCACTGCTTTAGCTCCTTAATGTTGCATTTTCATTCATTTCCAATTATTTTTCAATTTCCCTTGTAATTTCTTCTTTGATGCAATGATTATTTTAGAGTTAATTCCATATACTTGTGAATATCCCAAAATTCCGTCTGTTATTGATTCCTAATTGCATTCCATATGGTTGAAGAACATACTTCATATGATTTCAATCATTTTAAATTTATTGAAACCTGTTTTATGGTCTAACATACGGTTTATTCTGGAAAATGTTCAATGTGCACTTGAGAAGAACTCTGCTGTTGTTGGGTAGAATGCTTTGTTACATGCCTAGTAGGTAGACTTATTCAAGAATGCAACCTTTAAATAGGGCAAAAATAAATATATCACTAGTATGGGTTTGAAAGCAATATCACCTGCCACAAATAGAAATACCAAGAAAACAAAAAATGTTATTAAATTCTAGTGGGAGTTTTTGCCTGCTAGTCTCTGCGCCTGGGGTCACTCACTGTATGTTATAAAGGAATGTCAGTTGGTTGAAGTCATTTTTCTCACCAAACCAACGTTTTCTCTTAGAGCTTCATCAGAGGGACTGAATGAGAAAAAGTAATTAAAGTAATTTCATTCCCAGTCTGTTTAGCTCCTAAAATAATTTCTTGTTATAGCCCCATTTTAGAAAACACAATGCTTACACCTTATAGAAATTGTCTTTCCAAAGGGCCCTCAGTAATGCTCTGAATTCCTACAGTATCTAGTGTTGGGTCGCCCAGAAAACACCCAATAAATTCTGCATGTAAGTGGCAAGAATTTATGATGTTCCATTTAAAGAGTTTATGAGTGGGAGAGAGATGTTCTTAAGCCTTGGTATTTCTTCAAAGCTCCTTTTTTCCCCCTCCTCAGGTAATCTTTTTATTTGATACTCTGTCTCTGCCTCTGCTTCCTGTCTGCTTCAAGTCATATGATCTGAGTAACTTCTGCCCCTTTTACCAAGTTTGTTTGCTTGAATGACAACAGGGCTGTCAGAACTGTGCTTTATGAGGTGGAACACCACCAGCCTGATACTGGTGTTCAAAACAAGCTCCTAAAACAGAAAATGCAGACTTCTTAGGACTCTCTCCGGATTCATGTTCTCCAACTACACTGAATACACCAAAGTAGGACATATGTCAAGACAGATTTCTAAAGAGAGTGGCACTGGTTATAAAATATTTGTGTTTACTGCTTTTGTGAAATCTAGGTTGAATGAAAGCATAGAAGAAAACTTCCATTTCTCAAATCAATGTCCAGAAGAAAAGGCTGGGGCCCCAAATCTATAAAATCTTTGAGTCTTATGGGTTTGTATGTGTTCTTCATTAAAACAAACAAAAGTGCCAGGTTTTGCCTACTGATTGTGTTATGGCAATACTATGTTGACTGGAGGAGTTCAAGAACGAATAACACTTACTATGGATACCACAGAGGGAGTTTATGTCCAGGGTTAGCTTAATGACCATTAAGTTTCTTATGTACCTTATTACTTTAAAGGTTCTTAACTTATCAAAACAGGACTAGGGCATATAAATTATGAAAACATTTTTCATCCAACTGTACTAGTATAGTTAGAATATATTCAATAATTTAGCATGAGTCAGGAAAACTATACATTAGAAGTTATAAATATTTTATAAACACTAAAACATGTAGTGTTCTAATGTCAATGTTCATTGGCATTGCAAGAATATTTTATTCATTGCTGGCACGTGCCCATTGATGACCAGACCCAACCCCTATCTTCCCACAGGACTCTGACAATGGGCTAGATCTTGAATTTTCCATCTACACTTGAATTGATGATAATGTACCCACCTTATCCACTGGGCTATCAGCTTCTTAAGAAAAGGGATTATGTCTCATTCAAAGTTTTATTACCATCACCTAACACAGTACCCAATGGACTTGGTACATATTGTTGAACTCAACTATGCTGAACCTTGACTTCACATTTGGTTTCTCTTTCTTCGTGATGGTTGCCTGCAGGTCAGCTCTTAATTTGACATAGTATCACAACTAAAGAAAAATGATATTCACTGAGCTTGTTGTTTTACCAAAAAATTATTTTTTACACTATCTTTGAAATAATACCTTATAATTGGGTAAAACTAAATAAAACAGAAAACAACTTTTAATATATAAGACTTTACTAAATGGTAAATAAAGGTATAAAAATTCAGATTTGCATAAAAGATATATTAGGGGTAAGACAGCAATGGCTTGCTTTTAAATGTTATATGGCCATAACCGGTTTGGCTCAGTGGATAGAGCGTCGGCCTGCAGACTCAAGGGTCCCAGGTTCTATTCTGGTCAAGGGCATGTACCTTGGTTGCGGGCACATTCCCAGTAGGGGGTGTGCAGGAGGCAGCTGATCGATGTTTCTAACTCTCTATCCCTCTTCCTTCCTCTCTCTAAAAAATCAACAAAATATATTTTAAAAAATGTTATATGTTCTTTGGTGATTTCATAAGTAGATTTCTTTAGCTAGTAAGTTCCCCTAATAAATTTCAATATAATTTCATTAATAAAAGTTATGATTATTCAGCTTTCAGAAGACATTATTATGTGAAGTACAAGATGTATTATATTTCCCTAAACTTCATTTCTAGCTTCGTAATAAATATGACTGAATTCCACATTTATTTGCCAAAGTCCTTAAAAGTAATTTTAGTTTAATAGCTAACCTCCTAGTGATGTGTGATATATTTCACAGAGGTGCTCACTGCAAGGCTAAAAAAGACCATGTCTTTCAGTATCACAGTTTCCAGGGTTTATCTCTGTCCCAGTCAGCATTAATTTGTGTAGTTTTGACACAGAGCCTACTATGCTCTGCAGTAGCTAAACACACACTCGGCACCGATATTCCAAACAACGCATGATCCTGAAGACACCTAAGCTTCAGATATGATCTGCGAGAAGCCCACTTCATTGTCTAAAATACTCCTGAGGGCTACTACCTCTTTGTCTTATTCATTATACTCACATCAGGGGAAAATAAAACAGCCTCCAATAGATCCAGGTACAGTTCAGAGTCTAAACTGCAGTCTCCATGAATAACAGAAGTTCTCAGCAATGCAAGAGACCAGTGCCCTTTCTCTTTACTAGCTGATTTGAAGCTCACCCTCGTTGCACAATAAATTGGAATGCAGTCTCAAAATCTCAAAGCAGTTAGGGAGTGAAATGATTCATCTCTTAAATATAACGTGCATTTGCTGTTTGCTTGGTATCGCACTCTTCTCTCCCTCTCCATCCCAGCACTTTAGCTCACTAGGAATCTTAAAAAATAGAAATCTAACTTTTAGCTGTGGAGAGCCCAGCCCCAACCACTCACCTTGATGGCCAGGCCCGCTGGAGTCAACTTCGCGGCATTCCGCTCATTGAGGAAATCTTCTCCCATCAAAGAAGTGAGGTGCTGCAGGCACTCCGCGTGGCCCTGCGACGCGGCAATGTGTAAGAGATTGTTTCCACTTTCGTCATGGATTTTGTCTAGATTGTCAGCAGCTAGGTGTGGCTGTACAAATAGGAAGATGGGAAAAACTCAAGTCAATAAATCCAAATGACACACTCTGGGGGTTTTGCTCTGGGTGCTGAGAAGAAGAGAAAACCTTCCAGGAGCCCTGGTGACAGTCATTAGAGCCCGATAAGTCAGAATTCCTTGCTATAAATTCTAATGCTTTTTTTTTTTAAAATATATTTTATTGATTTTTTACAGAGAGGAAAGGAGAGAGATAGAAATAGAGAGTTAGAAACATCAATGAGAGAGAAACATCGATCAGCTGCCTCCTGCACATCTCCCACTGGGGATGTGCGCGCAACCCAGGTACATGCCCTTGACCGGAATCGAACCGGGGCCCTTTCAGTCCGCAGGCCGACGCTCTATCCACTGAGCCAAACCGGTTTCGGCAATTCTAATGCTTTTCCATTACGTTGTTATATTATGCTTCAGAACATAAAAGCTCAAGAGACTTATTTTCATGTGAGACATGGTGACAGGGATAGGTCGCAAGCTTGGGGGGGTTCCAAGCTGGCCTGGAAACCACTGCGATGACATTTATAGTAACTGGCAGGTTCCCTGTCTCTCCCCTCCACTCCAATGCTAAGTCCTGAGGGCCAGGTTGTGCTACGTTCCCTGCTGTACATTTGTTGAAAGGATGAACTACATCTCTCAACCATCTGCTTTGCCTTGAACCATGGAGAACTGGCTTGGACTGCAAGCTAGCTGGTGGCTGCTGTGACTAGTGCTCCCAGGGTCCCTCTAGACACTTCCATCCCCAGACATGCTCTGGGGGCATCGGGAGGCTGCCTGCCTTTGGTTTTCTCACCTCCCGTGAAGTCATCCCCTGAGTACAAACTGGTCAATAAAGACCGTTTGTTAAATTGAGAGGTGCTAATCATTTGGGAAATATGGGAAGGACAAAAGGAAGAAATGAACCAAAGAGAAATAGAGAAGAAGAGCCAAGAGAAATGGAAAAGACATTTTTAGGAGGGAAAAAAAAGTATTACTTTATTAAAATTACTCAATCATATCATCCTATTATAACAGTAAGATTTGTGATAATACAGCAAACACACTGTACTTATCTACCCATGGTTTTAACCTAAGTAGAATCACACTGCCAGGATGTGATGGTTTTCCTGAATGAGACTTCAATTAACATCACTGTATTAGCCCAGGCTTGCTACTGTTTCATCCAAGTCTGGAAGCCAGAAAAGAACAAGGCAGGCAGATGGAGTGTGATTTCACTTCAGCTCCCTGAGCCTAAGCAGAACAGACTTTTCTTACATCATGTTACTCTGTGTCTAGAGTCTTTAGAAAAAGCTTCCTCATGCTCCCTAGACATGCGGAGCTGGAACTAGTCACAGCCCCATGTGGCTCAGAGGGCAATCAAGCTCCAGGGTAAGCATCTATCTGCAAATGCTTCCAAACATCCTGGTCCAACTCTCCGGAATAATAATCAGGATAAAACAGAAGACCCTCTGTTCACGTATCTGGCAGGTCCACCTTCGGCAAGAAACTGACATCCCCACAAAGAAGTGAGTGAGAGCACTGGAAACCATTGGAAAGCAAAAGAAAGACATTAAGATTCAAGTGAGAGAGAAAGTGCTGGGCTTTTCTGTTTTGTTTTTGTATTAGATTAAGTGTCCTGATTCCAGTTGAATTTATGCAAACTTAAAGTGAAATAACACTCCCTCTACAGTCATTTGTTTTTCCCTGCCTTAACCTCCAAATTTTTATTTTAAAACTCTAAAGTCAAACCACCTAACTAAAACCACAAGTAAAGACTGCATCACCCATGGACACAGACAGTAGTGTGGTGAAGGCCTGGGTGTTGGGTGGGTCCAGGGTGGAGGGGGTCAATCGGGAAGGAGACATCTGTAATACTTTCAATAATAAAGGTACATTTTTTAAAAAGAATGGGAACCAATGCATCTTCATTCTGTTATTAACGAATGGAGCGGACACACTAGTCTCTGCATGACTCCTATTGATGCTGAATGTGCTCATACTTACCAGGAGAGAGATCTGTCCTTCTTTAACGATGTTCAAGATGCTTTTTACTTTTTGCAGATACTCAGTCCTTTCTTCGGGGCCTTGGGAGCTGGTCCAGCTCAGGCCGCCGACCTGCTCTTCCAGTTTGGGCTCCGCTGCGGAGGTCTGCAGGTGGAAGGTCCTGAGCTGGCAGTCCGGCAGGGGCCTCTCCACGTTTCGGCTGTGAGCATCACTGAAGGCCTTGCTGAGGAAGTCCTTGCTCTGGCTTTCCGGCTCATAGGCAGCAGAGCCACACTTGGCCAGCGGCGGCGAGCTCTCTGCGTCTTCCGGGGAGAGCTTAGGCTGGTCGCGGAGGACAGAGGATGCTTTTCTCGGGTGAGGGCTTTTCACGGGAGAAAGGACACAGAAGGGTGTGGTGTTGGACGGTGAGTTCTCAGCATTTCCTGTCGCGCAGACTTTGCCAGAAAGGCCGTTGATGGTTGTGCATAAGCCCAAGACTCTTTTTTCTGCAGCCGCCTTGGGGAACGGGGCGAGCTGTTGGCTGGATTTAATGTAAGGCACATCCAGAATCTCATCCATGTCCAGGTCATAGTGCTCCAGTTCGCCCAGCAAGGCGCTGGGCTCCGTGGTCTTCGTCTGGGGGCCGCCCTCTCTGTCTCCCCCGGGGCTGAGCTCTTCGGGTTGGGGGTCTGCGTCAGTGTCCCCCCCTTTCTGGTACTCTGCCTTCTGGTTCTTTTGGTCATCACTTTCGTTGTTGTCCAGAGTCTCCGGCTGATGTTTCAGCGGGGACACGCGCTTCACGGGGCGGAATTTACTGTACACGTCCGCGATCCCTGTGGGCTTCTGCGCGTTCGTAATAAGCGTCGTGACGCTGCAATTCCAGCCGGAGCTAGAAACTGTGTTAAAATAAGTCAGAGGAGATTATTCCATTGAAACACTGAAAACATCTTGGCCAGGCCGGCAGACACGGCCCACTCAAGTGATGCTCAAAGTAAGCGCCTGTGTAAGGGGGCCACTTAGAACGTGGATCATAAAACAAACAGTGCACTTACCATTGGAAAACAGTGAAAGAGAAGACCGTTATGATATGTCGGCTCAGAATTAATTAAAGCAGTGGGAATGGTGAAAGCCGACAGCTGAAGAAAACAAACGCAGACAGGTATTTAGGTCTGTTCCCTGGACAGCTGCACCTGCCTGGCAAGGATCTGGATACTTGTCCCCACCCTGGAGAGTAGAATGGGAGGGCAGGGTCCTCTGGGTTAAATGCACTTCCAGACTGTTTAGGGAGAGGAAGGATGTAAGCGCACACATTCACACATGCACCCACACACACACACACACACATGCACACATGCCTACAGACACCCCTGTCACCTAAGAAGGCCTGTATAAAGGAGGGCTAACTTGTTTAATATTGGGCAAATGGTGGCCGACTGGGTGATTCACCAGGTGATCGGTTAGATGCATGCGGGAAAGAACACGGAGGAATGCAGTGGTCAGGAGTTGACAGGACCCTGGGAGATAAGCCGTGGGTTCGCAACCCCATCTCCCCCTAGCCTGAGCACGCCAGTCTACCGCTGCTCAGGGGCATTTCCCGGTGCTGCCCGGCATACGACACAGCAACATAGTGCACCGACACTTTGCAGCTGAACTGAGCTCTTGAAGATTCGATGCTGCCTCCACTGTCTGACAAGCTGGAAATAAACAGGAGGAGAAGGACGTTGCAGAGGGAGGGTGAGGTAGGCAGGCCTGTGTGTGTGTGTGTGTGTTCTTATTTCTGTTCAAAGCTTAGATAAACACTATACGGTTTGCATTTGAGTAAGTGTCTGGTTGAGATGGAGTATAACGCGAAACAGCAACACATTGGAGGTGAAAGGTAAGAACCACCACTTCTCCCAGTTAGCGTCTCGGTGCAGGATGGTGGAGCAGCATCCTCAGACACCAGGATACTGCTTCCTCTCGGGGAGACTCCCCTGACGAGATGACAGATGACCCAGGACGCTGGAAACCGGAGGCCAGCGGTTGATAGATCCCTACTCCCCTTCCACTCAGTTTACACCATCCCCCATCGAAGGGGTGAGGTTTCAGGACATGCCCTCCAACCAGGGACCTCTCATCTAGCTATCCTTCTGGGACAACAGCAGATGGGAAGGTTTTAACCCCAAAGCATGTTTTTGTGTCTGTTCTTTGCTGTTGGGCACAACAAAAGAGACAGGAGGTATGTATACTCCAGTCTATAACTTCTGCAAGAGTCTCCGGCTACCACTGATTGTGAGGGTGAAAGTGGGAGTTATTAAAAGTTTGGAAGGAGTTATAAAAGTTTCCAAAATTCAAACCATGGTCATCCTTCCTCCTGCTAGGATGTGTTCTAGGAGGAGTCAGAAGGGTTCTGTAACAAAGCTAAGGAGAAGAGAGTGAATGTTCTGAGCCTGAATGCCATACAACTGTGGATGGGTTCTTTCTCCAAGACTGACCTCAATTATGCAGGGGTTTTCAGAGGGTCTCCACTATGTGATCCTCCTCTGAGGCCCTTCTAGCTCTGGCATTTTAGAATCTAAAAGGAGAATATTATAAGCTGTGAGGTGAGGCTTGGATTCTGTCCAGTACAGAACAGGTAGGGAATGTTCCAGAAGGAAGGAAGGGATCGACATGCTCTTGTGCTGCTGCATCTCTTCCCTTTCGTTGGCTCTGGCTCTTAGCTGTACACAGGACTTGGCACAGAGCTGACAATTAACAAACGCTAGTATTTGGATTTGAATCTCACTTTGTACAACACATTAAGCCTCCTTTTTAAATGCCCAAAGTGCATCCTTCCCAGGGATTTACAGCTTAATTTCACAAGGGAAAGAACTTCTGCTAATAAACTTGGAGGAGCACTAATTACCAGTAAGAGCTGGATTTTCTGAAGTTATGCATGAAATGTAAATATGCAAAAGGCAAAGACTAATTCCAGTTGGTCCATTATAAATTTAGAAGTTTTTCTATCCCTTCTATGTCCCTTTCTACCTGAAAATGTAAAGCTATGAAAAAACTAAAGTCTGCCCAAATTTTTTGCCAAGGCTTTCTTTTCTCTCTTCCTTTCAAGAACACATGGTTACTTACTTATTTAAAACAACAGAGAGATAATGGACATAGAGTTTATAATATGTAAATATGCCTTTAATTTTATCTGTTAATTTTCTGAAGTGTATATATATATATATATATATATTCACATTTCTGAGATACATACTTGTTAGGTGATGCTGTTTGCTAATATTTTTGCCAATTACCTTAATTTCTTTGGAACTTCTTGAAAATGTGCATCTCAGGATGTAATAAAGAATTTTTAAAGGCACATAACTTAGTGGGCCAGTACAACGAGTGCATTGTACCAATATATTTATGTATTGCATAAGGTCGTGGGTTCAAAGGGCTACTCTTTTATGTTGGCTTTATTTACATGTGAAATTTTTTCCAAGTGATACAGGGAAATGGATACCATATGTTCCCCAGCTGTTTTGTTCTGACAGGAGCCATTAAGAACGCTCTATGGAAATGAATTCTGTCTGAGTCTTATGAAAACACTTCTCTCCACACAAGGGTCCAGAAACTGAAGAACGGGTGTCAACATTAGGCTTGTTGTCCTTCCCCTTACTCAAACGGATGACTCTTTTTTAGGCCAAAAGTGAAATCTATGCTTTCTAGTCTGTGTCTCGACTACTGGGAACAAATCCCAGTCATGAGAAATGGATTATTTAACAGGTCTTCATGAGAATACTCTATATTACTATATCACATCCTCATCTGAGAAGGACAATTTTACATGTGTGCAAAAGATAAAATTCAATGAGTTTATTTCTCCTAAGCTGGGCAAAAGGGTACTTTAAACACAACACAAGAAAAGGGGCTATTAATTACTGTAGTTCTACCCCAACATCATAATAAATTTCTTATAATACATGGAAACAAAGTTCAGACTAACTATGGTAACTAGGAAGATTCTGAGGCTAAATTTGTTTTCGGAGGACCATGAATAAATATTGCACATGTTAACAAACTTTAAATGCCTGAAAATTTTATGCTATCTTATTAGATCTTTACAAGCTCTGTGAGAACAGGGCCTGTGAGTAATTAATCTCTCTATTCCTTACATAAGTAGGGTCCTAATGGCTTTAGGTTGAATGGATTCATTTTTTAACATCTTACCAAAGTAAACTTGTCCAATACACCTTAAATCTGTTGGCTGATTAGGTCACAAATTTTCTAAAATGGTCAGTAGGTAAGTGGAAGTGTATGTGAGGCTGACTTATAGGCCACAATGATCTCTTCCAATCTAACTGGCATTTAGAATGTCTCTGATCACCAGCAAGATATTCCCAATTGCCTGCTGACCATCCATTTATTCAACAAGCATTTACTGTGAGTCTAGGAATGGCTAGCATTTGTCGCTGGCAGCACGTTCTGGTTTAGGGGTCTTATCCCTCTCCAGTCGTGCCTGCTTTCACAGTCTCACAAGCAGTCCACCTCCAACGCATGGCTCACCCTTCTCTCTCTCTATATATATATTTGTAATAATATGTTTCTATTGATTTCAGAGAGAGGAGGGGGGAGAGGGAGAGAGAGAGATAGAAACATCAGTGACAAGAGAGAGAATCACCCATCAGCTGCCTCCTGCATGCCCCACCTACTGGGGGTCGAGCCCACAACCGGGGCATATGCCCTGACCAGGAATCAAACTTCAACCTCCTGGCTCACCCTTCTCTTCCCTTGATCACT
>NW_006291231.1:5515479-5520546 GCF_000327345.1 Myotis davidii
TAAATGAATAAGGCAAGAGAGAAGGAGGAAATGGAAGAAAGAAAGGAGGAGGCAAGGCAGGGAGGGAGGAAGGAGAAAGGAATATGCTAAAGATGCAAAGTGTAGTAAATAAATAGGAGTCTGCTCACGATGAGGCACTCCTGCCATATTCTGGACATACTCTCTGTGTTGACTTTTAAAGAGAGTGTTAGTAAACTATTGAAGATGTTCAGACAGAAGACATTGCATATAGAAACATTTCCATTTATTTCCTACAAGTTCTAGGTCTCGATTTCTTCATCTGTAAAATAAAGGGGTTAGACTACATGATTGCTAAGACCTGAGCCACCTCTAAAATTCTGTGACTGTATGGAATGTCTACAAATAACAGGGCTCTTTACTCTGAGTGATTCACTATGAAACACTATAATTCCATGTCTTTCAACAGATCCTTACAAATTTATAATTATGAGGCTAACCTGATTGCTGACACAGAACAATTCTTTGGCTCTTGGGACTGATAAATTAGTATTTTCTTAGGAAGATAATGTACAGTTTGCTATTGCAACGGTGGTTCCAATTTTCAAGACTGAACGTCAATGCTGGCTCCCCAAAGCCCCGTTTACTTCACTTCTAAATATGGAATTGTACGTTCAGATTAGGAAATCTGAACTTTGGATATCAAGAGGAAGAAAGGGGGTATGCCTTTAGGATAAAATGGTGTTTCCCTACTGTTTATTGTTTAAGATTTCATGAATTCTATATTCCATGAAACAAAATGGTCACTTTTAACTGCAATTGCCTTAAATGTACATAACAGTACACTTCACATCTATAACTACTGCCATCCCAGGCATTTTCAAGAACATATCTTTTAAGTTCTCCAGCATTCCACTTCTTCCATTTATACACCCAAGGGAGGGACGTTCTGAAAGGTAAGGGTGCCAATGCTAATGTCATGAGTTTCCTTAACCCAACAAAAACAGGAATCTCCAGTGATCCCACTTATTGCAAACACCTCAAGCTCTAGAAGTGGTGATGGGTGACTTACACCATCTCACGACAATAGGAGGAGGGGTATGGAGTCTGAGTGAGAACTGTTCGTTGAATGCTCTTCTGTATCGTCCCAGATGTAACCTGATCCAAGAAAGGGTTGCCTTAGTTTAGGAGAATTGTGTTCAGGCCATGATGCTGGGCATGATGCATGTGTGTCTGGAACGTTCCCACGGTGTTGCTTGCTCATCCCTTTCCCTGATGCCACAGACCATTACTGAGAGTACTGCGAGGCTGCAGGGGAAGTATAGAGGACTGTAATACTGTGTTTACAAAAATACCAATTAATGGTTTATTCATAGTAAGACATTAAAATACTATTGGAAAAGATTCATGATTTGGTTCTAAATTTCCTGACTTTTAGTGGCCACTGATACCAAGCAGCTGCTGCAAGTATCGGTTTCACATATCACTTCTCCCAGTTCTGCCCAGAATTGTCAAGACCTGCTCATTTAACTTTGCACCCCACCTGCACCCATTTCTTTGGTCTGTGAATATTCATAGACATACTCAAGCTCCTACTAACCTGGGTAGAAATACTACTTCTTCACCAAAACAGCATGTTCTATCATGAAATCAGACTCAATATTTAGACAACTTTAAACCTTTGGACTTCAAAAGTACAGTTCACATAGAATAACAAAGATGGTTTCAGAGTTATTCTGTCATCTAAAAAATATGCTGACTTTCACTTTGACATTAGCAAAACCTCTTAAGTGGATTAAGTAATATTCATTCCAGGTTTGTTTTCCTTCCTTCCTTTCTTCCTTCCTTTCTTCCTTCCTTCCTTTCTTCCTTCCTTCCTTCCTTCCTCCCTCCCTCCCTCCCTTCCTCCCTTCCTTCCTTTCTCCTTTTCCCTCCCCTCCCCTTCCTTCCCTTTTACTCTCCCCTCCTCTCCCTTCCCTTCCCCTCTCCTCCCCTCTCCTCCCTCCTCTCTCCATTCCCTCTTTGTGCTGAATTGAAGAGAGATACACATCAACAGACATCAAGCAGAGAAGTGCAGAAATGGGAGAACTTGCTCAGTGTGCTTTCTGCAAAGTGTTAGCAAGCTCAGTTGGTTTGTGGAGAGTGCAGAAACACACTTACCAGTTCTAACTGAAGGTGGCGATGTTTTACAGTGTTGATCTAAAGTTAAAGACAAAGAACCAAGTTACAGCTCCTTTGTCAGAGAGCAAGAGGCAGATGGAAAGGAGTGTGTGTGTGTGTGTGGGGGGGGAGTTGGGGGAGGGCGTTAACTCTTGGAGGTGGGGGGGAGAGGGGCAGAGGGAGTATGGAGAATCCCTCCCTCTCCCTTCTACTCCCCATCCCCAACTGATGGCTGGTTCTTTTGCTTCTAAATATAGAGTTATATATCCACATTAGAAATATAGTTGTAGAAATCAAGAAGAGAAAGAAAAGGGGGTACATCTTCATGGTTCTCCTACTGTGTTTGTTTTTTTTTGGGGGGGGAGGGCTAAAAGTTAAATGAATTATATGAGAAACAAAGAGGTCAGTCTGTGATGCTGGTCCCATTTTGAGATGGATGCACGTTAAGGGGGAGGAGAAATGGGAGGAAGAACCGGCACTGGCCTGCAGCCTCTCTCTTCCTCTTGGCAGGCGCACCGAGCTCCTGCCTGGGCCAGAGTTCTCAGTTACAAGGCTCCGGAGAGAGCAGGGCAGGTGCAGCTGAGAGAAGCCAAGAGCAGACAGAGGCTAGTCCCAGGATACATGCGCGGTGGAGCCACTCTGCCTCCAGCTCCTGCTGCAGCCACTCTGCCTCCAGCTCCTGCTCCTATTTCTCAGGCACCAGCATAACCAGTGGAAAAAGACCATGTGTAGTTTAATACTCCCTCAAAATGGCATTTCTTAATTGGAATTCTAAAATTTCCTCCATTCAACACTTTAGAATTGCTAATACAATATATTTCTATAAAGCCATCTAAGTTTTTTTAAAGAACTCTGGAGAATGGATGAGCAGTTCTCATGTATTCTTACTTGACAATTAATGAGGACCCAGGAAATTTTAAGTGTTATGTGGGAAATTACAGAACACGCTTACTTCTCAACCAGGACTGAGGTTCCCTGACTCCAACTTCTCTCCATAACACTGCAGCTTCATTAAGGACCGCCTTAAGGAGAATTATTTCCTAAACGTGCAATTTACATTTTCTCTGGGTCAGACGTAGGCAAGTAGATTCCAGAAACCAGTGCCCAAACCCGGTAGTACTCATTTCGGATTCATTTTTACCTAAACCCCAAACTGTGCTCTCTGCCTAGATTTTGGCAACCACTGACTATGAAGCTTCTGTGTGGGAGCAAAATCAGAAAAAAAGGTTTTTAAAAACAATTTTTCTTAGAAACAAATGAGTAGAAGGATTTCCCTGCTTTTTATCTTTAGAGTATCAGCCTAAATTTAGAGTCCCCTTATCACTGAGAATCTGTTCTCTCAGCTGCCAATTCCTCCAATTGGGTAGAGGTGGCAATCTCTATCTAATGTAAGCTTGAGATACAAAAATGTTATAAAGCTTGTTCAGAGGTGTTCAAGTAATTGGCAGAATGCTAAAATACTCTTAGGGGTTTATTCATTCAACAAACATTTATTGAATGCTTTCCCTGGACATGGCTTTAGGGATGCAGAAGTGAATGAAACAAAGTCCCTGCCTAAAGGCAGAATCAACCAGCAAAGCATGTATACAGAGGGATAAGGAATGAGAAAATGCAAAGTGCTCTGAGAGAGACAAGCAGTGTACTGGATTAGAGAATGGCTGAGATGCGTCATTATGGAGGCGACATTTAAGCTAAAACCAAGGGACTGAGAAGCTGATTATGTGAGGATCTGGGGGAAAATACGAGAGGAAAGATAATTCTGCAAAGATCTGGGTGAAAGGAAGCACATTTCAAATGGCTAAAGCAAGAGAGAATCTGGCTGTTTTTTTAAAGTTCTTATAGTAGAGCAGGGTGAGGCAGGCTGAATGCAGCCAAGGAGGTTGTCAGGGGCCAGCTCATTTGGGTGTTTTATTGACCACAACAAAGAGTTTGGCTTATATTTTAACTGAAATGCGGTATCCCTGGGGGGATTTCACAGTGAAGCAAAATGATCTGCTTTACATGATAAAATATGCCCTTCTATCTACTCTGTGGGAAATAGGGGTGCAAGGACTGGTGGTGAACAAAGAAGTGAGACTAATTCATGACCATTAACTCAGATGAAACAGATAGGGGACCTGGATGAACTGGTGGCTGTTGAGATGAAGAGAACTGGACAGAGGGGGAGTCACTTTAAGCAAAGACAACTCAGGACCTGGTACATAGATGGAAGGTGATTTGGAGGGAGAGTTCTGGTTACAGCCACTGAGTTGATATTTCAGTAAACTGAGTACATTTACTGAGGGGGAAGAAGAGGCGGAACATGTCCAGAAAGGAGATGCAAGAGTTTCTCTTCAGAATTCCATAAGGCACGTCATGTAGACACTGAGTGGCCATTAAATAGGAGACTTGGAGTGCTGAGGCCAGTAGCAGCAGCATGTAGGTGATATATGAAGTTGTGAGAATAGATGAAATATCAACCCAAAGAGACTTGGAAATTGAGGGGAGACAGAGTCCTACTGAATACCTGAGTCCCACTTAGATATTTGAAGGTCAAGTAGAGAAGGAGAAGGAGCTGCAAAGGAGGCTAAGAAAATGTTAAGAGTATTGGTAGAAAAATGAGGAGATAGTATCCCAAAACCAAGAGAGGAGAATGTTTCCATAAAGGCATAACCAAGTCTCAAATAATATGAAGAGGCCAAGAAAGATGAGAATATCAGTGTCAATGGGTTTGACAACCTGGAAGTTGTGACCATTGCTAGGGAGGTGCAAGTCATTCTGTAGATCAAGCATGTCAAACTCGTGGCCTGCGGGCCGCATCACAATGAATATTTTTTGCAGCCCAGCCAATATAATGGTATGTAAGAAATGTTTTAATAAAAATTTTGTAACTTAATTTTTACAATATCCTGTTATATATAATCCTATATAATAAAAGAGAAAAATGGTAATTGGCGTACGACGATACAC
>NW_006291231.1:5521499-5536624 GCF_000327345.1 Myotis davidii
TGAAATATTTCGTTTTCGGAGAACAAGAAAAATAGCTTTATTTTCATTACACTTAATAATTTGTGCAGTTATTCAGTGTCTGGTACGTTAATGTTCAAGAAAAAATATTAATTTTTATTAAAATGTTCTATTATTTTATGTTAATGATTACTCATTTATTTCAGCCCTTTGTAGTAAGCATGTCTCTATCGAAATAAACCCACGTTTCTATGAAAATTGAAGCTTTTGTTTTTTTGCAGCCCACATAAATTTAAACCTTGTTTATTTGGCCTGTGTTAGCCTTTGAGTTCGATATGCTCGCTGTAGATACTTAGGGTGAATGGGAGGTGGAAGACTAGTGATGGAGGCTCCCTTATCTTTTTAAAGCAGGTTGGCTGTAAATCAGGGGGTGGGGGGAGGGGAAGCAGCAAAGAATCAGGTGGAAGCCACTAAAAGGAGTACTGTTTGCTTGGTGTTTTAAGACTGGAGATAATCAGAGAGTGCTGTTTGTATGATGGTAATGACCCATACGGAGAAACACATTGATGGTGTAGCTAAAAGGGGAGATAACTGAAGGATCGAGGTGTAAAGCCAAAGGAAGAGAAGGTATGTCCCTTTCCTCAATTCCAATACAAAACGCAAAGAAGCAAGGCTTCCTTTCACCTCTTCATGCAGTCATTCATCCAGCCGTACCTCAATATATATGTATTTAGCACCAGTGCCCGGCACTGGAGATACCATAATGAACAAAATTACCCCAAAGAGATTTTACTTAGTCTATGAGAGAAAATTGATCTTAAACCAACATCATGTTATTAATAATTTTTCAAACAGATAAAGTATAATAATTTTGTTCAAGAAAAATAAAAAGAATTGCGTCATTTGACTAACATTCTCATGGAGATGTTTTACTGTATGTAAATTTTTACTGGGGTTAAATAAACTTGAGAGTTATGTCATAAATGTTAGATTCTTTATTGCATTAGGTTGGAGTGTTCGTTTTCTTGATTGAGATGTTAGAAACTGTTTCCTTATTCTTTGGAGTCTATTTTATATTACATCATGTGAAATGGACCAATCAGCAGGATTTTCAATTTAAACTGTCATGCCAACCTTCCATTTCATGCTTTCAGTATTGAAGCTTAATAAAATTGAAAATAGGAGGTTTACATGCTTAGAGACATCAGCTACGTCACAGCAGCATTGAAAGGATAAATTTCATGGCAACTTATTATCTTTGGTGTTGGCTGAAAGCCTTGGGCATTTTAGTACACTCTATGTTTTCTAAAGTCCAGGATTTGTCACAAAATGTACATGCACAGGGACTAAAAATACAGCAAATTTGTAATGCTGTTAAACACACATCCAAAATGACTTTTACCAGATACTAAGTTTAAAAAGTATTGTGCCCCTTACTCATTGTCATCCAAGTGAAGTATAATGGGGGTATGTTCTTTCAGAATCTTTTCTCAAACACATGCCAAAGCCATTTATTACTGTTCCACAACCGGATTCTGTAACCTTAGCTCATCTAAGTACTCAGATGCAATGCTAAATTAATATTTATCTTCCTTCTTTCATAAGAAAATGATACAATAAGCTCAGCAGACACACATTTTGAAAAATCACAGACAGTTAATGAATTGAAAAACATGTGCATTTGAATGTCTAATTTCTTTCAAAGTCAATGTAATTGAATATGTTTGATTTGAATACTGTATGTCAACATGAGCCTTTTTAGTCCTCATTTGGCAAAAACGTACAACAGAGTTAACACCCACTGTTTCGTGTTGTCCTCTTCTCCTACGTGAGTAGCAGGGATTAAGCAGAGAATACATGCGAACATTTCACAAAAAACTTTCTTTTAGAGGTGCAATTTTTTTCACATGCAACTTCCACACTGCTAACTCTTGTCCCATAACACTAGCCATACAAGGTTCCTTGGGCTAAAATTACTCTTCAGTTGCCTCAACTTCACAGTAGCTCAGTAGACATGGTTTCAAATGCACTTGCTAGGCTCTAGAACTATGGCCAAATTAGCTACCCTCTGTGAGCCTCAGTTTCCACACCAATAAAATGGGCATAATAATGGTCTTCCCTTAGAGAACTGTTTTGAGGACAAATAAGCTATTTACTGAGGACCTGGCAACATGCCTGGAACATTACAGCCCCAAGAAACAACTGGGAACTGTCAATAGCACCTGAGCAACTCCAAGAAGAGGCAGAATTTGTTCTCACGCATCTAACTCCTCTTTCTTTACCTCCCTTCCATCATCTTGTGGTATTTCCACTACCTTCACACTTCTTTTCAAAACTTCATTTCCCACACAATTTGAAACCCAGTCCTAGTGCTGTGTAGTTGATGAAGAATAATTTAAAATATTAATGCCAAGGGAGAATATAGATTTCTATAGGAATCAAAGCCTTTGGCCAGAGGAGGGGCACTTCCAAGGCAGACCTGTTGGGCATCAGTGAGCTAGTTAAAGTTACAGAGACACTGTAACACTCTGACAACACTCTGGCATCTGCCTTTCTCAAATCCCACCGTGGGCTGATCTGTGGGGCTGACTGGTTCTGATCAGACCATGCATGGAGATACCACGGGTTCAGTTCTGGTGCCGCACTTTAGGAGGGATGCTGATAAACCACAGTCATCCATGAAAGTGCAAGAAGAATGAGCTGGATACACTTAAAACCACGGAGGGAAATTTTAACCTGAAGAAGACAAGGCTGAGAATGACTGCCATCTCCACTGAGTGGCACCTTTGCCCAGGAGGAGTGTCCTTATCTATCATTCCAAAGGAAGAAGCGGGATTAAGGGATGAAAATTTGAGAGACACTGATTTTGGCTGAATTAAAATATTAACCTTCTGTCGCCATATATTTGACTCTCTTTACCTTTGGGTGCTAAACACACAATGAACGATACAGATGATGTATTATACAACTGTACACTTGAAACCTATATAATTTTATCAACCAATGTCACTCCAATGAATTATTAGCTATAATTTTTAAAAAATGAACCTTTATGGGTGGGCAGCCTCATGAGGCTGTGAGCTCCGTGTCACCAAGGTGATGAAGTACAGGCTGGATGACCCCCCGGGAGGGACAGTAAGGATCACCTTCGAAGATCTGATGGATTTAGGACTACATGAATGTTTTTCTGCCTTTTATAAAACATATTTGTAAATAATTAAAATTTTCACTGTAAATACATTTATAGAAGAGTTGAATAATAGGGCAAAGAACACAGTATACCCTTTATCTACATTCATCAATTGTCAACATCTTACCCATTTGCTTTATTATTGGCAATCTCACTCACTCTCAGACTAGATGATTTTTAGGGTCCCTTCTTCCCTTGCGAGTTATGATTCTATGTGCTGAGGTCTCTTTCCAGGTAGTAGGGTTTTAGAAAAATTGTACCCCTGCTAGCGGCTCTCTTCCAGTACCTGGCATAAATCTGAACTCCACAAGTGTGATGGACGGGGCCCTGTAGAGCCCGACCCTGACCTTGTCCTCACTCTGAGCACCATGCTGCAGCCACATAGGTTTTCTTTCTCTCCCTCGCACATGGGAAGCTCTTTGCTGGCTCAGGGACTCTGCACTCGCTCATTCCTCTGACTTCAGTGTTCTTCACTGGTTTGGATGTGGCTGGGCCCTTCTAACACTGCCTGACCCACACCCTCTCCCCTTCTCCCCAAGTCCCACAATTACTCTATCACATGGTTTAAGTCACCTCCTATCACTCTCTGAAATGATCTGGCTTAGTTCCTCATTTGCTTGCCTGTTGTCTGTCACCCCTTGGAATAAGCATGTCGAACTCGCAGCCCACAGGCCGCAGGCCTCGTTTATTTGGCCCGTGTTAGCCTTTGAGTTTGACATCCTTGCCTTCGAAGGTAAGCTCCTGCTAGAGTGTGAGGTCTTGTCTACATCTTGTTGTTATTGTGTCCTCAGTGCCCAGGATAGAGAACACTCAACCACTATTTGCTGAAGAAACAATAAAAGAACAAATGGACCCAAGACCATCTGGTCAGAACCTGTTAATACAGGGCTGGACGTTAACATTTGACAACCTACACAAAGAAGAAAGTGCTTAACCAACATTAGAAAGGAGAAGAGAGATGTCTTTATCAGGTGGAGTGAATTCTAAGTGCCAGGAGGTTTAGGGAAAAGTTTCCGCAGAGGGGGCCCCAGCCAGAAGAAAGATGTGGGCTCTTCTCAGAAGCCAGGGTGCTTTCTGTTGCCATCTGTCGGGAAAATCACCATAAAGAAGGAAATTTGCAAGCACCCCAGAGCAGTGCCTGACAGACAGTCTGGAGGGCTGCAGGAGGCGGGCATGCCCATGGAACTCATGGAGAATGCCTCACTTCTTTCTGACACGCGCTGTGAAAACTTTGCCATGTTGAGATTTCTTTCAAACGAGCCCAGACCATTCTACACAATGCTATGGCGAGGCAGGTATTTTCACCTGTTTTTTTTTCTAGGCCCATTCTCTATTAGAAAGTGGTTTGCCAGCCGCAAAACGGCTATCAAATTGGATTGTACATGTGATTACATGAGAGTTTTTTCCCCTATCTATCTATTTCCTATCAGATCTGATTATTTCTGATTATCTTGAGCACTGGGTCTTCGCTCTGGGTGAAGTTTTAAAGCTACTGAACTTGAACCTAGCCTCCTTCTCGACCAGAGAAAGAATGTCTAACATCACCTATTGTGGAAGTGGCTAGAAGTCACATGACCTAGAGAAATGGAATTAACAAGTACCAGGAAAAATTATTTTTAAAAGCTTCAGTTAAGTTACTTAACTTGGTAAGCAAGAGCAGAGATTTAACAGAGAAAAGAAATTCACTACTTAATCGATGAACGGGGAATGCTGATATTTAAAGTTTTAAAAGGATAATATCCTAAAATTAAATGAATGCCACTAAGTCCCACTATTTGAGAGGTACTATACAGACTCTAGAGGCAGAGTCAGTATTCTGGGGTTTGTAACTCCAATGCTGTATGACTTTAGGGGAGGGAGACAGAGAGAGAGAAAAAATATCGCTATGAGAGAGACACATCGACTGGTTGCCTCCAGTGCCTGCTTGGACTAGGACTGGGAATTTGAACCTGCAACTGTGAGATGTGCTCTTGACCAGACTTTAACTTCTCTGTTCTGTGTCTCAGTGTGGCCATCTATATAATACAAACAATTTAGTGCTTAGCTCACAGGGATTTTATGTGTAACTGAGCTAATGTTAGTCAAGTGCTTACAACCATACCTAAGCACACATGAAGCAATACTGAAGTGTTTGCTATTCTTTTTTTCTCCCTTACTCCCCAACCCCAATTAATGAAAAAAGAAAATATTGTATCTACAAAGTACCTTCAGATATATTACATAATTTTGATCCCAATAATAGTCTGGTAACATTGGCAGAACAAGTCTCTTTTTTATTTTATAGATCAATTAGTCATAGGCTCAGGGTCGGATAGCTGATAAAAGACTGAATGCTAACTTGAACCAGGTATTTTGACTCAGAGGCTGGCGGCCTGTCCACTGTGGTCAAAGAAGTTCAACTCAGAACCCAGTGATGCCTTTTTAAAGTCCTTTCAGTGAGAAAGTCTTGGAAATCTAGTAGCTGCATAGGTAAGGACCATCTATTTCTTTTTAAGTGTAATACACATAATTCAAGGATCATCTTAAGCCTTCCATCACCCATGGTTCTCAGGACTCTAGTTACTATCCGAGGAAGTCGGCTTTGGCAAGGTTAATGGTGATGCCTTAGAGTAATTACTTGGAAAAATAATAAACATCATTTCCTAATTTGATGCTATGGTATCATTCCCATCAATATCCTTTCTTATTTTCATTTTTGCCCATCACAGAGAGAAAAGGAGGAAGTTTAATTTGATTTACAGAGGGGAAAACAAACCTGAATGTACTTTTTGGTCGGGGGTGGTGGGCTATGCTAGGAGAAAAGGTTAAGCAGCTGGTTTTCATCTATCTGCCAAAATTCTCTGTTTAGTTTGCACTATTAAACTCCAAAGCTTTGCTTTAATCTTAACTGTTACAGTATGCCTTACTGCAGATTCTATCATGTCGCATCCCTGATAGGGTTTCAGACTTGGCCAAGCACCATCCCCCAGGCTGCCTTGCCATATGGGTAGCAAATGCATCCAACATTTTTTCATTGGCGCCTGCATCATTATGTTTTGTCACCAATGGTTGTTGGGTTTTCAGTAAATTGCTGCGAACACTGTGGTTTGGGCTGTCGAGACATCGCCTACACTTATTTGTATACAGCCGTGATCTCATCAGGGCCTCCCTGTCCTGTCAGCGTTTGGAGGAGGACCTAGCATCTAGGGTGGAGAAGCCATAAAAAAAAATGAAAACAGAAAGCCAGAGCAAACATTGGGTGGGGAGCAGCTCCCACACTCTGAGAGCCAGGATAAGGTGGAGAGGTGAGAGGTGAAACCCACCTGATCTGTCTTCGTTCTGTGAGTCACATCTTCGGCACAGTTCTGGGATGGTCTTGAGGGATGTGACCGAGTACTAAATGGGAAGCCAGAGGAGAAAGGGGGTAAAATAACAATTTAAAATGACAGCATGACATTCATTCAAACTGGCCAGAAAAATCAAAACACAAGAAATGATACCTGAGTACATCCAGAATGTTTAGCTAATTTTACCCTAAATGGGCTGTTTGGTTATCCGGGTGATCCCAAGCTCTAACCTACAAGCATCTAAGCAGATGCAGATTAAAAAGAGGGCTGGATGTTCTATCTCCTATCACTTATGCTACTTGGAAGGTGGAAGGATGCGTTGACCTTGAGGGTTTCCAGAAGGTGGCCACTGTACTTGCATTCTGAAGCCTAAGAACGAATCTATGTGTGAAAAGCCTGGGGGAGAAGCATCCAGCTTCCTGCCGCACTCAGGGCCGCCAGGGGCCACCGCTGTGTCTAAACTGATTGAACTACACAAACATCCCTAATGTTGCCCCTCACCTAGGATTTTACTAATCGCCCAGGGGAATACCAGGGTAATGTTATAAAAAGCTAGGGGAGCATGGTTATGTGTTTGAAAGCTCATCTGTTTCACATATAGATTAGACTAAACTGAAAGAAACCACCTTGCAGGTTCATGCCCAGCACCAACTCAGGATAACAAATTATGACAGAAGGGGCCATAAAATCAGAAGAGCTCAAACAAATGTAAAATCAATAGCTATGATTTATGGGAACTATGCTTGGTGCCAATCAATCTTTCTTTAGAGAAGGGCGCTTTAAAACAAAATTAAAGGATGAACCCTTTCTTTAATCAAGGGGCTGTTTTCAATCATATCTTAATTCATAAAATACAGCTTCCTAGAAATATTTTGCCCTGTACCTTTAGGAAACGAGTTCTTATGTAAATGAGAATGTATTATGAATTATTTCACTGTTGCAAAATTTAGGAGGATTGAGAAAAAACACTTAATCTGAAAGAAAAATGATCATGGAAACTCATTAGGGTTATTGTAGTATTACAAGTGGGGAATGTGTAATTAGGGCACATTTGTCAATAAGAAGGTACGTTAGTTAGCTTGATGCTGATAGATGAAGCATAGTGTCTACATGGAGACACCCCCCTCTCCCAGTGCTTTCCACAGGGTATCCGGACAGCAAGGCAGAGGGAGGGGCAGTTGTAGCTACTGTCAATTTGTCAATTTCATATCACAAACAAATTAAATGTCCAGTACTTCCAAGTGAAAAATAAAACCTCAAATGACTAATTAGAGAAATTACTCTTACCTGTCTGATGCAATAACATCCTGTTTGTGTTGGCCATTCCTCAGAGGACTACGGGTGCTTTAGCAAATCCGCTCACACTCAGAGAGAGGGAGAGCTTCTTAAATCAAAAATGAACTTCAAGGATTTTTTCCCCTCCTACATTATGTTCTTTGGAGGTTGAGGATACACAGGTACAGAAGGCACTTTTTTTGGGGGGGGGGGTAGTTACTAATAAGGTACCTTATGTTTCTAGCGAAGTACAAGGTCTCCAAGGAATCTGGTAGCTTCCTGAGACCAGCTGGTACAGGTTAAATAATTACACAGTCTATAATTCAATTAAAATCGGGCCTCTTGTTTTGGCTGCCATGTGCCCATGAAAGCATCCTTTGGCAAAGTTTCTCTCTCTCTCTCTCTCTCTCTCTCTCTCTCTCTCTTCTTCCAAAGCACAATTTTAGACAGAGGAAATTTAAGACTGATTGTGTTTAACTGTAATTTAATGATACATTCAATAAAGTTGCTCAATGGGCTTAAAGACCTATATTTGAATAAGCCAGTGTGCTGCTATCTGTATTTCCAGCCATATGCATCCTAACTGCTACTCCTACCCCAAAGTCAAGCATGTCAGAATCTCAGATTTATGAGCTGTACTTCAATTCTTCCCAAAGTTCTACAGTGTACAGTAACATTTAACTTGATGAGGGTTGAATTTGAACAGCATGGTTGCCTGGTTGGTGTGGGGACTGAGCGACAGGCAGAGACAAGCCTAGTTGATGCCCATCCACTACCTCAACCTACATCACCCATGGTGGCTTTGCCTCTCCACTATGGTCAGGCAGGAAGTCACTCTGTGAAGGCATACATACATCTTAATTCTTTGGGAACAATGACCTTGAAGGAAAAATCATGTGCTGTTCCTGGTAATGGAAATTAAAAGTACAGCAATCAAAGAAAAGGATGATGTGTTGGCCAGAAAAATCAAAGTTTTGAAAAATTGTAAGGGTATATAAATGTCAAATTTAGCAATGGCTTCCAATTTACACTGTGGAAAAATCCACCATTTTTTATAAAGATACTTTAAGAAAAAAATCAATTTGTAGATTTGTTTCAGCTAAGTACTTAAGGGATGCTGCAAAGATGATTAAGTTTTGATGTGAAGAGATGAAAAAGAAACATGCAACTCACATAATCAACATCCAAAATCATTTCCCTATTTATTCCCTAAATATGAGAATAAGCACTTGACCCAGGAAGTCTACCCTTGCATGAACGCACTGTGTTACCATCTGGGAGCTGAAAGGGAGGGCATCCAAGGCCTTCATCCCAGCACACAGGGCAGATGGCCTTTTATATGAAGCTGTCAGATCGCCAACCACCTCATTCTCAGACAATGGCCAACTCCCAGGGCAGCAACTGTTGTCATTTTGGCCCTATCAGAACCAAAGCTCAATATATCTTCCCTGTGTCCCTTGCCCCTAACACAAGCCTTTATATTCTGTTCCCTGGATTCCTATTACCCTTGGGTGATAGGACACTGAAAGAGGATTGCAGATAATTGAGAAGCATTATATTGCCTACCTCTGTGTTGCTCTCATGTATTCTTTTTCTAAAAAACTCCCAAAGGTTGTCTTGTAGAAACAGCCCTTTGGATCCACTCCATCATGTTTTAAGAAAAGCTTCTGCCAAAGGTTGACCAGCTGCCTCTGCTTCTTCTATGTCCCTGTGCATTCAAAGTTTAGTTCCCCTTCCGTTCCTTTACTCTGGGGTCCCCCTTGCCTGCCATGCCTCCCTCTGGCCAAGCAAGAACTTTTCTGCAAGGCCAGCTTGTGTCTGCCTTCTCTATGAAACCCCGGCTGATTGCTACGTCCCTTCCTGACCTTCCACTTTTCTGCTGTTGGAAAATCTGCCTTGCCTTATGCTCTGTTGTTTCCTATGTGTTAGTGTTGGCTCTCACAAGCGCCTGGGGGAAAGGACAACATCTTTGACTTAATATATTGCATGCATGGCACACAGGGACGTATTAACTATTTGACTGCAATACCAAGATGTACACACATCTGATTAATCTCTGGGCTTGATTAGAAATATTCAAAGGAGTTCTTTCGTATTTAAGTAAGTGGAAATTTCCACCATGCTTCCCTACTTGCACTAGAATTCATCAACTTTCTAAAATGCTAACTTAACCAAGGTGCTTCTCTCATTCAAATCCTGCACTGGCTCTGCACAGCCTACAGGGCAGAAACCACATGCCTGAATACGGCACATGAAACTCTCCACAGGTTCAGACTCATCTCTCATTGTTGTCTACTTATCTTTTGATGGTGGCGATACCAAATTTCTGTCTACTGTTTTACCTGTCTATACCTTTATGCATGCTAGTCCACTTACATCGAATGTCATTCCACCCATTTTTTTAGGCAAACTGTTTTTTAATTAATTACACTTTACCTGGGTATCACTTCTATAACATCTTCTTTGACCCTCCCAGATGGAAGTAGTACCAGGTTTCAAACTATGTTTTTCTGATGGGTGGCATCACCAATCTAGGAACGTGTGAGAAATTCACATTCTTTGGCCCCATCTCAGAAACTCTGAGGGCCAGAGCCTAGCAATCTGTGTTTTTACAAGCCATCCAGGTGATTCGGGTATATACTGAAGTTTAGGAACCACTGTTCTATATTATTTTCCTATCTTAGACATAAGTCCATTACAGAACCCATCACATGATGTTTCATCATGTTTACCTAACTGCTTTCTATGCTTCCTGAGCATGTGTACAATATTTTATTGACCAAAGACATTAGGCTATTGAACAGAATAAAATGAATTCCCCTACATAGCCGATGATTTTAGTGGCAATAATAATAGTAATGATGATAGTAGTTAATATTTACATAGCACTAATCTTCTTAGAAAAATCCATAATTTCAAGTCTAGCAATGTAATCATGGTATATTTCAAAGGAAAAACACTTCGAATATATTAATAGTGCTGGCTGATGCCTTAGCCTTTTGTATAAAGAACAATGGATTTGGAGTGAGAAGACTTAGATGCAAGTCCCAGTTCTGACATTGATTAACTCTGTGGTTCTGGACAAATAAGTCATTTCATATTTCTGGCGCTTAGTTTCTTTACCTATTAAACAGATAAGTATACAAGCTAATGTAAATGAAATCAATTTGCAAGCTGTAAAGTGATATTAGATGTTTTTGTCTCTTTTCTTCAACCTGTTTTCCATGTGTGTCCCATAGCCCTTCCCTCTCATCTTCATTCTACTCATGTTTTTAAGCTCAGTAGATCAAGACTAGACAATTAATGAGGCAGGAAGAGGGGGCCTGAGGTGGGGCTGGAAAGGAAAGGAAGAAGAGTTCAGCTGATCCCTGCACGTTATTTGGCTTCCCTTTGGTCTTTCCTCATCCAAGATAATCCATGGCCAAGGGCTGACACTGAAATTTAGCTTTGCAAACAACATAGACAATCCTACACATCCCAGACTACACCAGTCAATTTTGTCTCTCTGCCATGCAAAATAGTTTGAGCATACATGGGATTCACAATAACAGCGTGTGATTTCTACATTGGACTACAGGGATCTCTGACCACCTTAGTTATTGTTCAGGCCTGAAAGGCTTTGGCCCTTATTCCTGAAAGCTAGAGCCAGTTGGGTGAACAAGCAGACATTACTCAAATGGTAATGAGCCACAGAGAATGAAAGAACTAAAATCCCAAGCAACTTTTCAAGCTAGAGACTTTCAAACAACTAAGGTCCCATGAAGTTTCCAAAAGAAACAATTAAGCCAATCATCCAAACAACTATCCTGAAGTTCATAACTTTTCACACAGCTTTCCAAACTTCAGGCAGATGTCTCAACAGACACACAATACCAGTAAAATGACAAAATATGTGTACACAAAAACACTGGTAGTGAAAGCAAAGATAGACAGCTGAAATGAGATGTTCAGAAACATAATGTTTTTTTTAAAAATTCTGACCTCTCCAATGGCTTCCCCATCCAATTCAAGGAGGGCATGATAACTTCACACCCTCCACAACAGATCCTGCTTCACTGCTCCTTCTCTGAGGATGTGGCACTAACAGTCCACCCCTTCATTGCTAGCTCTTGGCTTGTGCACAGGTCTCCTTCTCTTCAGCCACTCTCTCCACATCGATTCTCTGCTCTGACCTCATAAAAACAAACAGCACCCCCACCACCTCAAGACATCTGCCTCTCCAGTTCACCATAGGCTTTCCTGCTCTTGTGTTCACAGCCATCTTTTTAAAAAAGAATTGACTTGCCTGGCCAGTGTGGCTTAGTGGTTGAGCATCGACCTATGAACGAGGAGATTATGGTTGTATTTCTGATCAGGGCACATGTCCAGGTTGTGGGCTCAATCCCCAGTAGGGGGCAGCAGATCAATGATTCTCATCATTGATTTTCTATATCTCTCTCCCTCTCCCTTCCTCTCTGAAAGCAATAAAAATATATTTAAAATAAAACATAAAAAAAGAATTGCCTTGGTTTTTGCCTCTACTTCCTCACCTCTGTATTTACTCTACTACCCTATGTCTTCTGTCCCTCACAGGCACTGCTCTTATTATGGCCACCAGTGAGTCTTAACAAGACAATCCAGTGGGCACTTTTCAAACTTTTTATTTATTATGACCTGTTTCCCACTTCTTTCTTTAAATTCCTTAAATCCCTAACCCCTTCTTAACTCCCTTAGTTGTCCTCCTATATCTCTGAAAACTGCTTGCCAGTCTATTTTGTAGAAGACTCTCTCCCAGCATGTGAGACACACTTAAGCACAGTTCCTTCTTGGAACGTTCTTCTCATCCCACATACCTTGTTTCGCAGGTGAGTACACTGGCTTCCACTATTTCAATCACCCCCTTTACAAAGTACAGACACCAGTGATCTACACTTTCATATATCCTTCCCCGTCTGCCTTAAATACATTTCTTCCCACCATTCAGGCTCCATTAAAGAAAATTATTACAAATAATCCTATTGCCAAATACATTTTATTTTTGCTCTTGTTTTTATCAAACTATTTTCCAAGTGTTTTTTCTTTAAAGTTAATGAAATAAATTCTTTTATGCTAAGACACTGCTTGTGATTGGTATTTGGGAAAACTCAGTAACTTTTTGATCATAGAAAGAGTATGCAAGGAACTACTCTATTGTAGTGCTAACACATATCGTCAGGCAAAAAGGGAAGCTGCACATTGGTTAAGGTGGTGAGATCACAGTATTGAATGGCCCCCTTCTTCTGTCAGAAGTGTTCATGAATGAGAAGAGACCTGGGTGAAGGGGATGACTAGGGGTCACCAAGGGCCCCAGCAGAGGTCATTTTCAATGCACTGATTACATTATGGATTCTAGAGCTAGACTGCACATACCATATCCTGGCTTCATCATTCTCTGGCTAATTAATCTTAGTTAGTTAACCTCTATAAATCAGCTTTTTCATCTGTAAAACAGATAATAACAGTGCCTACAACAGAATGTGGCAGTGAAGATCGTGTGCTAATAATGTAAATCATGGGGACTAGTATTTGATGCATAGTAAGTGTTCAATAAATATTCACTATTATTATTATTTAAATTGAAATATATCAAAAATGAGCATTTAAAAATGTAGCCAAAGTAATGCTAACTACTAAGGCAAAAATTACAAATTACAAAAGAAGTGTACCTTGCCGTAGGGCAGATGGCTGGACATAATACTTGTTCAACTTCAATGATTGTCTAATTTTAATTGTGAGCCAATAATCAATAGCCATCAAAATATAAATATTGTCTGTCAAGGATGGAGTTCAATATTGTAATTAAATGTGGCCCACTATGAAGTTAACCTGACATTCATAGTCTGCTCCTGGTAATTACTATAAACTCTGTGAGAAAACAGACAAGTCTGTGTCATTCACACCAAGCCTAGGACAGTGATGGCGAACCTTTTGAGCTTGGCGTGTCAGCATTTTGAAAACCCTAACTTAACTCTGGTGCCGTGTCACATATAGAAATTTTTTGATATTTGCAACAATAGTAAAACAAAGACATATTTTTGATATCTATTTTATATATTTAAATACCATTTAACAAAGAAAAATCAACCAAAAAAATGAGTTCGCGTGTCACCTCTGACACGCGTGTCATAGGTTCGCCATCACTGGCCTAGGACCATGCTTAGTACACTGCACATGCTTAATAAATAATTGTTGAGTAGATTGGCATAAAATCTAGTTATGCATAACAGGTAAATAGTTTGTGTAAATAACCTGCATCAATGTAATAAGTGCTATGACTGTCAGGCAAGATAAAAACTTCTAGGGCTATCTGCAGAGAAGAGCAAATATAAAAATCCAACAGCTTCCCATTCTTCTTGGAAAACACTCTATTCACAAAGTTACTCTCTACCTTCTTAGGAAGGGATGTCCAGTCCAAGATTTGGAGTTGGGGACCTGTGTTCTAGTCCTGGGCTCTGACACTAGCTACAGGACATGAATTTACAATTCATCTAGTCTGGATTAGATTACACCAAAGTCCTTTCCTGGCAGGGGTTAAGAAAAAGAGATAAGACATATGACACATGTAATTAGAATAAGGCATGAGTTTTTTTTTTTACAATGGGGTCTGCAAAAGGAATGATAGGTAATTTAGACTTGAATATAGGACATTGCAAAAAGAACAGGTGAAGAGTTGATGAAACTAGATCATACTGAGAAGCATTAAGAACAGTTTAATAGGAAGAATAGGACTGATAGATGAGATAAGAAGGGAGTGAGGCAGCCAGATGCCATGTGAAAGTGTTCTTCACCTTTTAGGAAGCACAGAAGAAAGTATAAGAGGATCTTATTCAGGTAGATTGCTTGCTAGAGCCAGGTTCATCATACCTTTAATATCTTTATACTCTTTATCACACCTATAATCAGGCCACAGATGACAGGGTGGTGAAGGCCTGGGGAGGGAGTGGAGTGGGTTACAAGGGGTCAATGGGTTGTGGGGGGAATGGGACATATGTAATACTTTCAACAATAACCTTTTTAAAAGATGTAATAAAATCTGGGAAGTACCAATAGGTTGACTTGAGTAAAAAGCAGTGCACACAAAACAGAGGTGGGTAGATATTTCAGTGCAACTGCTGCCCCATCTGTAGGATGGAAAAAAGTGAAAACTCATTGCAAGTGAGATTTGTTTCCCATAGAATGCATTTTTCTACCAGACAGTAGTCTAAGCACCTTAGGAAGATGAATCCACCAAATTCGGAGCTACTTACTACTCTAGGTTTCAAGGGCTTGGGTCAAAGGGGATAGTACAGGTGGAAGGATCTTGATCTCATCTGACTTGCACAAAAAAATAGATTATGCAATTACTAAAAAATGTCAAC
>NW_006291231.1:5536769-5542777 GCF_000327345.1 Myotis davidii
AAGGCCTGGGTCCCGGTGCCGGAGGAAAACCGGTGCTGGCAGCCAGGGGAAGGGAAGGCCTATTGCACGAATCTTTTCATGCAACAGGCCTCAAGTGTGTGTGTGTGTGTGTGTGTGTGTGTGTGTGTGTGTGTGTATAAAATTTTAAATTTTCTCCATAAAACCAGGGGAATAGGCAGATATGATTATTATCATTTTGCAGATGGAAAAGTTGAGGTACAGTAAAATGAAGAGATTTTCCCAAGTTCTCTTTAGCTTGTTTTACTTTATTTATAATATATATACCAACTACATTGGTGCCAAAAAGTTATTTGCATTTGCTGCAGTGCCTATTTGGGGATAGTAATGGTAAGATAACTGGCCCGTTATACTCAACTAAGTTACTCAGAGGGGGAGAGTCACATGGTCAAAGAGTTCTGTATATAAATCCTGACCTGCCACTTGCCCATTTGTAACCGTATGAAAGCCATATGACATCTCTAACCCTCATTTTCTTCATTTGCCAAACAAGGGATTAAAATAGGGGCTGCTTTGTGGAGTGGATGTGAGGCTTAAACAAAATAATGGACTTAAAGAGTTCAGTGCTGTGTGTGGCACAGCCAATGAGTCAGGCTCTTCAGTGGATCCATGGTGTTTGGCCTCTGCATTATTCAATCTTGTGCATACTATTTCTGAGGACAGCAAACTGGCCTCTCTTAATGAAACACACCACAGCTACTAAGAACCTCACGGTAAAATTGTATTCCAGAGCATTTTTCATTTCCCAGACACAGGGCTCTGGCTTCCATAGGAATAAAGAAATCTGTAAACCCGTGTGCAGTGACAGGAAGGCCCTGCTCTGACCCTCTGTGTTTACGTGTGTCGTCATCTCTCCCTCGCACATCTGCAGCCAGTGCACAGTGTTCTGCCCTTTTCGATGGCAGGATTACAAGAATGTATAGTTTAAACCCTGCATTTTGCAAAGGATGAGCATTATTTTGGAGTCTGGGAAACTTCAAAATAATGTAAGTGCCTTCTGTGTTTTGTCTCATTAGGTAAAGGCAAAAAAAAAGTTCTAGTTGTTTTTTGGAACCATTTTACAGCTTGTGTTTTAATTAAAACAAGAACCAGGCTCATAACTAGAGGGGGAAAATCACAAAATAGAAAGCTGATGGCTATGGCTGGGGAGGAAGAAGAGCGGATTTAAACTTGGGCATCTTTTTGGTAAACATCTTTTTCAAAAGAGACTTAAGAACTGTGAGGATGGAGGTTTACAGAATCCTAACAATAAAGGCATGTTTGTGAGAGACTACATTTCTCTTTATGCCAGCAAATTAACAACTTCAACACATCTTCAGTTTTCAGTGTTAGCACCTGAATAGTCTCCACTTTGCCCCTAAAACAGTTACAACATTTATTGCTCCTAGTTTACCTAAATAGGCTGAAACAACTGTTCCAGTGTTTAGGAGGTTATCTCTACATCCTTTCCCATGAAATCATTATGTAAGAACAGTATGATTCCGGCACATTTAAAGTACTGAATTTGGATCAGATTGACTAGAATAGAATAATCTACCATGTTATAGAGGTTGCCAGTCAAATTTGAGCTTCTTTAGTTTCATGTGGCCAAGATTGCTTATCCTCAGTACTATCAACATTTTAAGCCAGATAATTCTTTGTTGTAGGAGGTTTTCCTGTGCATTTTAGGTTCTTTAGAAGCATCCTTGGTCTCTACCCACTAGATGCCAGTAGCAGCATATCCCTAGTATGAGGATCAAAAATGTCTCCAGGTATTGCCCAGGTATCGCCTGAGGAAGGGTAAAATCGTCCTTATGAGGACCACTGCAATAGACTATTTTTATCTTGGAGAAGCAGTATTATAGCTAAAAGTATAACGCTGGAGGCAAAGCGTCCCTAACTAAGTGGGTGACTGTGGACAAGTTATGTAACTTGTTTCCTTATCTGTAAAATGGAGATAATAGTAAGTACCTTCTTCAGAGGATTGTTGTGAGAATTAAACAGCACAAACCCTATCCTATAGCAAGTGCTCAGTAAATGGTAAGCATTATTATTGTTTCAGCAATTCCATGCACCTTCCTGTGTTTCCTCCTGCTAAAAGTTTAAACGTAGGTCAAAGATCCACACAATAAATACACAATTAAAGGAGGGAAGGTTTGAGTGCAGTTACACAATTACAGATGGATGTCTTTATTTATGTTTCAGAGTGGTCAAGTTATAGAAACTCAACTATTGCATAATCCTGCATCCCAACTTGCTAAACAGCTTCAGTTATTGCTTAACATATTTTATTATCTTTTAAGTGGAGATTCCTAATTCATCAAAATTATGGGCTGCTGCCAGATGATTCTTCTGTAAACACAACTGCTCTATTACAGTGTTAAAAAAAAGTTTTGACATGATGCCTGGTCTTTTCCCTCGAGTTCGTTCTTCACCAATGGTCATATAAATATTACTGTATTATTCATTGAAATAATAACAAAAGCTACCATTTTTAAGATCAACTTACTGTGTGCTAAGCTAAGTGCTTCATATATATTATTTCACTTAATCCTCAAAAAACCCCAACAACAACAACAACAACAACAACAAAAACACCTTAAAAGTTAGGTGGGTATCTCAGAGAGGTCAGTCAGAACACATCTGCAGCCCAGACTGGTGCCTTCAAAGCCTTTGCTTTTACTTATTATTTACTTATTTTTGTGTGTTTTGTGCACATTTTTTAAAATCTTTATTGTTGCAGGTATTACAGGTGTCCCCCTTTTTTTCTCTGTTGACCCCTCCAATCCGCTCTTATCCCCTTCCCAGGACTTGTCGGCACTATTGTTTGTCCATGGGCTATGCATATATATATACACACATATGTGTGTGTGTGTGTGTATATGTATATGTGTATATATATAGTATATATATATGTGTGTGTGTGTGTGTGTGTGTAAGTTCATTGGTTAATCTCTTCTGGCCTTTCCCCCTTTCCCTCTGAGATATGTCAGTCTGTTGCATGTTTCAATGTTTCTGGATATGTTTTGTTCATCAGTTTATTTTCTTCATTAGATTCCATATATAAATGGGATCATGTGATACTTGTCTTTCTCTGACTGGCTTCTTTCACAAAGCCTATGTTTTCAAAAGGCACCTTCACTAGCAAAGCTCAGAGAGTCACTCCCAAACTCCTAATCAAGTTTCCCTTTCATAAACACCTGCCACCCTCCCCACCCCTCCCCACATTATCATTCACTCTCTTTGCTCTTCCCCCCACTCAGCTCAAAATACCTTGACAGGAGTGGTTATAAAAGAGCCACACTCTTAAGCCAAGCACAGTAACTCAGAAAAAGACAGAAAGAAAGATATTACAGAAAGGAAGAAACTCACTTCAGTTGGTCTTCATAAGGATTAAAAAAACTGTCTGGAAGTGGAAGTAAGGGAAGGCTGAATTTACCTTTCCCTGCTACAAAGACTCATCGAAGGTTAAAATAGATCATTCATCAAACTCATCCCAATAATTCAATTCTTGTGTATAGTATGTGGATTTCACTTCAAAGTGGAGAGTAAAGGAGAGGACTACTGCTGTTGCCAGAAGCATGTTAAAGTAAGCTATCTTTTTGAGACAATTTCTAGCTGTGACCCAAAGCTCTATGCTATGAAAGATCAATGCAAAGTAAGGCCAGAAATTGTGTCCACCTGTCCCTGAGGCTGCCCCCACCACTGAGGCTCCTGCTGCTGCAGCAGCCCTAGCCTAGGGAAGCAGAGGAGGACTGGGGGGAGTCAGATGAGGATATGGGATTTGGTCTCTTTGACGAATCACCAAAAAGCAACTTGCTCAGTCAGCTTTATTTCTGAAACAAGGAAATAAAGCCTTACTTCTCTTAATAAAAAAATTTTAAAAAAAGTAACCCTGGAGGTTTTAAGAAGAAAAGTCACATGACTCATTCAGAAACGGCAACCTTCTCATCACAAACTCTGAGCACCCCATTTGGCTGGGAGGGCATGAGAGGCCCACATGTGGCAGAACTGTGTGGCCCAGGACAAGTCACAGCCAGCTCTGAGCAGAGGGGCATGGAGAGGACCCCCCGGAGCAGCTGTGATTCCGAGAAGTTCAGTAGCCAACAGCATTACAGGATTAAGAAGGGCTCAGAGGTCAGCTGGTCCAGTCCTTACCACTGCATGGCTCTCCCTCAATATTCCCAACAAGCATCCAATCTGCGCCTTGACGCCTAGAGTGACTGGAAGGCTTCCTCTTGTTCATCAGCTAACCTAACTTGGCCATCCTTGAGTCCATCCGCTTATGGGCGCCAAGAATGCTGGCTGCTCCATAGCCATAAAGAAAACTAAGTGAATAGGGTTAATTATGTGCATAAGTAACTCTATGAAAGTGCTTACTATCAGCAGGCACTTTATAAATGTCCTCAGCGAATAATTTTGGCAACAATGAAAGAGATTAGGAATGGGAGGCTCGGTCAAGTTAAATCTCACCCAAACTCACACACAATTACTAGTAAGTGGAATTCATTTCTTGGTCCAGGAGACCCCAAAACCACACTTTGTCTGCCCCACAGGATGTCAAGTTCTAATGTGGCTGGGAGAGTTTAGGACATACAGACTAGAACAGAGCGAGTAGCCCATGTAGGAGAAGGCAGAATCTCCCGAAAGCATTACTTCCAAGTAGCAATACTTACGGATATGTCATCACTGAAGTCAATTTCATCCAAATCAAGGTATTCAGGGGCTTCCATTATTCTTCTTTGCACATTTTGAGTCGGGTCAAATACTCATAAATTCCTGGTCAAGACAGAAAAGAAAGGCAAAAAGGTGAATTGTTTTCCAAACAAAAATCGTATCTATATTTAAACAAACAAAATGAAAAAGGTAATTGATGCCAGTGCTGCCTTTGAGTGCATTTCCTTTGTTCGAATATCCCCAGGCTGGCTATCCAGAAACATCCAGTGCGGTTCCTCCTGGCCCCCAGCGTGGCTCCCCAGGGGGTACCTGTGGTCCTCCACTTCACTTCACTTCACTTGCTCCTTCCTGCCCCCCGCCCACCGCAAGCACTAGCTCAGGTCTAACCATCCCCTGTGGTCCGTATTAGCACCGAGCCAGCACATATGACGCCTTGGGTGAAAGGAGGACTTCAGGAATGGGGTGCCCTGACATCTTAGGACAGCCACATTCCAGTGTCTGTGTGGGCACATCCCTGGGTGCACATCGCTGCCTGGCAGAGCAACGCACACTGGATCTCCACAGTAATAACACAAGTATGAGACAGACACCATCGAATCAACAGTAACGATACTTCAGAATTTGTAGCACAACCTCCAGTTCATTCCTGAAAAAAAAAAACATTTTAAAAGAGGCTCCACGAACAGATTAAAACCACAAAGTTATGACTGCGTTGCCCCTGCTTCTCGCAGCCCTGCCTGCCGGTGCCAGAGTGACCAAGGCAGGCGCCAGCGTGGCCGCAGCCAGCACTTGCCTCGGGGCTGCCTGCAGCAATTCCTTACATCTGTCAGGAAGATGCATCACCTCCCAGTTCATTTTCTCATCACTTATCATCATCACCATTGGCGGTGGCAGTGGCACCTACAGACGTCAAGACAGAAATATAGACCTCCCGGCAGTGCCTTGGTGTGCAGTTATCTCCCCAGAGCAATTCTCAGACGTCGAAGCAGATTCCCCTCCCCGCATCCTGTCTTCCTGATTATAAAAACGGCCTTATGTGCTCAGGCTGGAGGAGTAATTTGTTTTCTCCTCTAATCAGGGGGTATATTGCAGTGGAGTAAGGAATACATTACTGGAAAGTGAAAATAAATCTAGGCCAATGAAAATGAGCTCATCAATATAAGATCAAGAATGTAAAAATACCTTCCCCTAAAAATAAACTCTGAAGGCATTGCTTTTTCATTTTATATTTTTAAAAAGCTATACAAATAGGAGAATGACAATAAAGGAGAAATTGATTGCTTGCCATCCCATACCTCAAACCCAACACTTGACTTGAGTTTTAGTGTTTCCTC
>NW_006291231.1:5542791-5573194 GCF_000327345.1 Myotis davidii
CTTCTCACATATGTACCATTTTTTATTTTTTTAAATTATGGTAGATGCAGAATTGGTCTAAGAAAGGATTAGGAATCCTACTACCATGTTCAAATGAGATTATCCATTTAAAATAAATATTGAAAGTGCTTCTGAAATCACAATAAGGTTTAAAATAAAAACCAATATGTATTTATAAATATATGTATATCCAGAAATTTTATTATTTCTAGAAACCTAAAACTAGGTCTTAAACACATGGCTTGTTACAAAAAAAAATTACCACTATTCCTCTTAATTCTCACAAAGCTTTTCAGAGAAAAACACATACACTCGTATTTGCAAATTACTCAAAATAATGTTCTCCTCCATTCTGCTGGATTCTGAGACAATCCAGGTTCTTTGGATTCCACCTTCCAATCCAATTTCTCTGCACTAAGTCTGTTCTCCACAATGAACTGTTGAATTACAGACTATTCTCATGGCTTTGGTGAACACAAAGATGATGCTGGGTGTAGGATGGGATGCAGACAAACAAAGTATCACTAGAAACATGGAAACACAGGGCGATGAAGCAGAGAAACACTCCTCAAAGGGGGCCTGAGTGAGCCTTTACTTACATGGTAACATAAAATGATACCCAAAATGCAAATGAACACGTCTTAACCAAGCAAATTAACAAGAAATCAGTGAGCTCTGTTTGAGTTGTTCTGACAATATAAAGAGCAACATACACTAAAGTGTAGCCATTCTCATGGAACATATCCAGTGGATAATATAAATAACTAGAGACCTGGTGCATAAAATTCATGAAGGGGGGGGGTGTCCCTCAGCCCGGCCCGCACCCTCTCACAATCTGGGACCCCTCAGGTAGGGTTCCTAGGCCTGGTTGGCGATCAGGGCCTATCAGGGCTTTCCTTCCCCATGCTGCTAGCAGCTGGCCTCACCCCCACCACTGCCACTGCTTGCCATCTTTGTGGCACTGCCCCCTCCACCCCAAACCAGTCACCTCCCTCTGCAGGCAACAGGCGTGGGGTGCAATCGCTTGGTTGGTCTGGGCCTCCCTCTGCGGGGCGATCACTGGCCGGCCCCACACACCTGCCACAACACCGCTGGCCAGTGGGCTGGGCCTCCCTTTGCGGGCTGATCAATCGCGGGGCCCCCAGATTTATTGCCCCGCAGAGGGAGGCCCTGCCCACCAGGACTGGGCTCCGCGATAAATGGCCACACAGAGGGTGATCTGGGCCTCCCTCTTTGAAGCGATTGATTGCAGAGCCCCCCATAAATCGCCCTGCAGAGGATGGCCTCTGTGGGGCAATTGTGGGGTGATGGCGGGGCCCCCTGATCAATCGCATCGCACCTGCCTTGGCTGGCCTGGCACCAGCGTGTGTCATAGCATGGTTGTCCAGAATGTTGTCTGGATGGTTGTTCTGCTGTTCGGTCATTCAGTCAATTTGCATATTACACTTTTATTATTATGGACTAGAGGACCGGTGCACGACATTCATGCATGGGAGGGGTCCCTCAGCCCAGCCTGCAACTATGCCAGTGTCCCCCGCCCAGGCCTCTGGTCCGAGGCCCCTCCCCTCCCTCCACGTGGCTGGGGCCCCTCCCATCCCCTCACTCTGTGCAGCTGGGCGAACGCTGGGCTCGAGTTGCTGGGGTGATGCTGCCAGTGTCTCGCCCCGTCTATTATGGGTGCCACCATCTTTGTCATGGAGTGACAGTTAATTTACATATTACTCTTTTATTAGATAGGATGATTTTAAAGCAGAATATCTTTACATTTGGAGTTGGAGGATGACAGTGAGATTCTTTATTCTATAGTCCAGAACACAAGAGTTACAATAGTTACAGTCCATTGCTGGAAGCCCTGGCCACTGTTCATATTTACCTCAGTGGGTGGGATGGTCCAACCTCAAAATAAAGGGTTCTAGCATCCAGGACCCTCTTTTACTTCCTAATGGGCCTCCATGTGCAATACAGCCATCTCCTTTAAGATGCCTTATTCTAGGCCCAGTTCTTTGGTCTTTTTTTTTTTTTAATCATTATTGTTTAAAGTATTACACTTGTCCCCTTTGTCCCTCACTGACCCTTCCCACCCCACTTCCTTGCCCACCCAGGCCTTCTTCACACTATTGTCTGTGCCCAGGGGCTATGCATATTACGCATATAAATTCTCTGAGATTCATCAGTCTTGTTCCATGCTTCCATGTCTCTGGATCTAGTCTGGTTTTAAAGCTTCTCTCTTGCAAGGTGCCACTTTTAAAGTATTACATTCTCATTTATAATGTGCAAAAACCCCTGTGGCTCACCAATCCCAGCCACATTCCCAACATTGATTGTTTCTTTTCAGTTGAGGGTGAGTCCACAGTTGTCCCCTGGTCATTGCTTCCTCCTTCCTCATCTGCTCATCCACTGAGCACCTGGCGCCCTCGGGTACTCCGGTGAGGAATTAAGGATGTGATAGGAAGGGATGAATGAGGTCAGGTTAGCGCAGCAGCTGCAAATAATCCAACCTGATAAGGACACGGAGCCAGACTGTGGGCGCTGTTTTCATCCTGCTTGGCTGGCACCATTCCACCCTGCACACCAGGCCCAGGCAACCAGCAAGGCCCTTTTTTGACCGAGGACACACAGGCTCTGATGGAGTGCACAGCTACAGAGGGCATACACCCGAGCCGGGTCTGGCCCACAGATGTGATGTGTTTGGCCCTAACAGCGTTTTAAAAATAATCAGATCAGTTGCCAACATGTAGACCTTGGGTGATTTCACATTGAATTCTGGACTTCTGGCTTCACTTTAAAAATATCTGAAGCTGTGGCAGCACAGGTCTGCATTCTGCATGACGAGAGTTGGCGTCAGCGGAGCTGCAGCTGCCCTACCTGGCCAAGGAGGCCTCTCTCCAGTCCACCAGCCCCTCCCATCTGCTTTCCTCCTAGACAGGCCCTGCCTGGCCTTGGGGGCATTTGAGTATAGGACCTTTCAAAGGAATTCAGTATTAAACAATAAGCATCCCCCTCCTCCTGCTTTGTTTCTTATTGGTGCCTCTTGCCAGTAATGTTTACTTCATTTGTACTTTAAGACCGTTTTAAATTCTCATACCACAATAAAATAAAATTTCTTACAAATTAACTACCAGCATGTTACAATTTGTGCTTTTACAGGGCCTTCGTTCTATCTCATAGTATTAGAAAAAGAAAACCTTCAGGAACATAATAAAGTGTTACAAAGTGGAGGTTGTGTCTCCCTCCTTTTAACAACTAGAGGAAGGAAGGGATCATGCCTGTGATTGGCACTGTGGGTTTACATGGCGCCACTTCCCTGTTGCTGTGAGTAGAGGGGAAGCTGTGTGCCAAGTGCAAGCCCCAAAAAAGACCGAAGCCGTCCTTCCTCTGGCCAGACCAGCAGCTTGGATGCAAGAGAACCAACCTTATTCAAGGCCAAGAAGAGTGGGTTCACGCCTATGTGAAAATATTTTCAGCCTCCCCAGAAAGAGCAGTGCAGCTTAAAACGGTTTACATGAGATTTCATTACTGCGCGTCATAGTTGGCTTTGGGCTGCTTGGGATCCCAGGACCCAGTCATTTGTGAATTTGTGCTGCACCCCACCCTCTCAGCCCTGGCCCTACAAGCTGCAGTCTGTCCTCCCAGGTTCCCTGAGGTCCCTGGGGCTTTCTTTTGTGTTGCTACCCCTACCACCCAACAGACCTTTCAGGAGGTCTGCCTGCTTTCAGTACCCATGAGTCCATTTCAGCTCAGCTTTTAATTGCTCTTCACTAATACCGGCAATTTTGAATTTGTCATTCAATTAGGCAGGTATGCTGTGTGTTTAACATTTTCATTAGTGGGTAGAGGTGAAGATGGAGATTGGGCAGGGGATGAGACTAAAAAAAAGTAAAGGAAATATTTTCCAATGTTTCAGCTCTACCAATTTGGGCAGGAAAGTTTGTAGGAACGTGCAGACACAGGGCTATGTGGTGGGACCTTCATATTGTGCAGATTCTGCTGGTGACACATTGCCCCCCCCCCCGCTTCTTTTGATGTGCCCAAAGGACTGGGAGAAACTTTACCCAAACTCCAAACTGATGCTTGGCTCGAGAAAACAAAGAACAAAATGAGCAGCATCAACTATACTCAATGTCTGCAGGGTTTTCCTACTCCACTGAGTTTTGATAAACTGCCAAGAACAGAAGTCCCTCCAGTGCCTGTTAAAGTATGTGGGAGGGGCTCCTTAGCCTTAATGGGTCTATCAACACCATGTCACCTTCTCATGAGTGGCCTCAATGATGGCCCAAAAGCTTCCTTTAAGGGAAGATTCAATTTGGGAAAGAGCTCAAAGCAACTATGAGTCCTACTGGATAATAAAAATCAGACAAGCAATTTAAAAATAGGCCCCCCCCGCCCCCCTCTACTAGTCTGATATTCAGGTGATGTTTTAAAAATTGTTTTGGTTGTGACTTGAAAATTGACTCTGAAAATAATTCCAAACGGAGACTTCCAAAAATCTGTTGGGGAATGGCAGCATCACTGGAAAAAGCTTGGAGTGGCCAACAAAATTTCTTTGAGAAACGACACGCCTTTAACATACATGCTCTGGTGTGCTTGGCTCACAGAAAAGGGGCTTACTGATTGTGACTACAGTCACATATCACATAAATGGCTCGAATGAAATTCTTCTTAGCATGAATTGCCTCACTCCGTTTTACAAGGAGTCAGCACGGTCTCGTTCTGAAGGCTCGTGTTACACAGATTTCTCCTCTTTTGCCAAAGTCGCTGTTGCCACATTTACCAGTAAACTAGGCGGCCTGGCAATTAAAAGTAAGTTAAGGCTTGTCAAAATAAATGAGCAGAGTGCATTCGGTGATGAGGTAACCTCAATAGATTTCTATTGCAACTTCTCTCTTTACTCTCTAATTCGCCAATATTTGGGAAAACAGAGTAGTTCCCTATACACGCCCCCCCCCCCACACACACAGCCACATTTTTATTGGGATAAATTTTCAGTTTGAAAGCCTGCACAGAAGATACCAAACTTTCTTTAATTTAGCAAGAGCTTTTTCTAAAAAAAATCACAAACTAAGTCCTGGAATACTTGGGTGGAAAAAAGTGTAATATATGAAATGTTGTCCCCAGTTGGCTCAGTAGCTTGGCTGGCAAGGAAGCATCTCATTCCAAATGTTAGATTCAGTTTCTTTCACTCTCTGATTTAACAGTGGCCAGAAGCATGGCAGTCGCTAAATGTCTAGTCCTGAAGCAGAAAAATGATAGAGGCAAGAAACTTCTACTGGAAAGAGGCAACGAAAGGAGAGCCAAGAAGCACACAGGGGGACCCAGAGGGAAAGCACAAGCTGGTCAGATTTCACCCACTTCCTCACTTATGGAATATTCCTGCGTGCACATGCTGCAGGAGACATACGCTACTCTCCACGCTGTACAGGGCATACAGTACAAGGGAGATAGACAAGAAAACAAGCCATTACAATATAATGCAGTCCTTGCTTAAACCTATAAATGCACAGGAGTCTGAGACACCTAACCTAGACCTTGGCAATGAGGGAAGTCTGCCTAGTAGATGTGAAATCCAAGCTGAAAGCTGGAGGATGAGGGTGTGGATGGAGAGGGAGTTGTAGGGGCAGAAGGAAGCATTCCAGATAGTAGTGATGTTAGGACAAAGGTCTCAAGGTCTGGGCAGTTCTTACTACTAGTAGATGCTAGTCTTGCTATGTTAAAAGGCGGCACAGTATTTTGCAGATGCAGCTGTAACCTGATGAGCTTGACCAGAACCCAACCTGGTAAGTTCAGCCACTGCCAAGAAGAAATCAACATGTAATTAACCAAATAGTGTACATAAGCAATGGCTAAGACTCCCTTCGGGGAGATGGAGCTTTCTTGCTGCAAGTAAATAAAACTACCTAATGACAACCACGTCTCGTTCTTGACTAGAACACTCCAAACAGTGAATCCCTTGAGTTTGGTAACGGTTACAGCATGCGCAAAGGCCTAGAGGTGAGAATTCTGAAACAGAATTTCCAGAAAGATGAAAACACTGATTTAGCCTCTACTGCTCTTTTTATCTACAAAAAGGGAGTCTTGAATTGTGAGGGCCACGCTGGGGTGATAAGCAGGGGTGGTTGGGGGAGTATTTCCAAAACCAGAGTCTAAACACAGCACATCTTCTTGGAATATCAAATTTTCTGGAAAGTTTGGAGAAAATACAAGTGCATGTTTGCTATCAAACACGAGACTTCAATGTAATGTATTGAGCCTGAACCAGCTCCTGGGGAAGGGGTATTATATTTTCTGTTTGAACACCCACAGAAACATTCATGAAGCAAAACTTTGCACCAGGGTCCGGATCTGTGTGCTTTTACATATAATCTCTAATTTATGTTTCACAAAGACCCTGGGACACAAATACCTTTATAATGTCTTTCATGGGGGAACCAAGGCTCAGAGAGGTTCTATAATTGCCTCACAGACACACAGCCAGGGAATTCCGATGTTAAATTTGCTTTTCTCCCTTATTTCAGCATGCAAAACTGCAATGGTAAAGTAATACCTTACCTGTGTTAAACATTTTTTAAAATCACCTTCACTATATTTTTAATTTGACTTTATTACAACTGTGTATTGCCTTTTGCAATCATAGTCTAACTATTTTACAGATGGCAAAGCTCAGAAATGTTTGGCCAACGTTGTGCACTACACCAAGTAGGGGCAACATCAGCTCAGACAACCCATGCCCAGTAACAAGTCCAGGCTCTTCTGATTCACCGCCCCTGTCCAGATTTCTCTGAAATGTGGGCATGTCTTTAAATCATATAGGTAAGAATTCCAGAGACATCCTCAGCCCTGCATTGTATTGCTTTTGGTGTTTACCAACTGTAACTCCAAATGAATTGCTCTTTCCTCTCTCTGGCAGAGACAAAATAAGAATGGTAGAAGTGATCATCATCATGACAGAAACGTGTATAGACCTCTATGTCTCTAACATACCTTGCCCACAGATATCACTGAACTAGTCTCTGGAACATTATATTCCATAGCCAAATCATTTAACACTTAAATGTCATCTTAAGAGAAAATCTGATTATGACAATCTTTTCTTACACTTTGTACCAGAAAACCCATTCTACAGGTCAGGGCTGCTCTGACAAATCCCTATAGCGGTTGGCCTTTTTGTAGTTTGCAACCCTAGCTTGTAGTTTAAAATACTTGCAAATGATTTGGGGGTCATTTAATTATTTCTAAAATCTCAATACTGAGCATGAACCAACTTATACTAGAAGTTCAGAGCTTGAAAAGACCTTGCTGTTTTTAATTTATCGTTACTGTTTAAAGTATTACATTTTAAGCCTAGAGGTAGAGATACTTTTGAATTTGTGTGTGTGTGTGAGATTAAAAGTAGATTTAATATTTAAAATTATTTTTGGAAAGGAGGAAAAATATCCATGCTCACAGTAGCTGCACAAGAGAGGTAAAAAGAATGTACAACAGAAAAAAAATTTAAACATACACATAAACACAAGATAAAATATATTGTGTTCAGTTCTAGATGCCACTTCTTAAGAAGGCCACAGGTAAACTGGAATGTCCTAAGACAGAAAGGAAGTCAAGACAGGCTGTGTTTGGAAAACTATCTCATGTGGCACAGCTAAGGAAACATCTAACTTGCAGAGACAAAAGCACTCTTCTCGAGCTCTAAGGATCTAAAGAGCCATCAGATGAAAGGAGAATTTGCCTTCAAGGATAGACCTTAGAAGAAATTTCAGGGATGCCAAATGCAGCAAAGACTTCCTACTAATGACACCTGGAATGGGCTGATATGGGGTGGCAGCTTTATGAGATCACCATCACCCCACTAAGAACCCGTTCATATAGAGGTCTGGAGGGATCCGTAGTGGGGAGGGGGCGGGGGGAAGAGGATCACGCATTGGGAAGGAGGAATAGGTTACCTTCTAACTCAAAGGTTCTGTGGGTCTGAGATGGTAATAGAAACACCCCTGAATCAAAACCAGAATCTCAGGACAGTACTAATCCACGTCAACCCCTCTCCAGGGTGCTACAGTGACATTCTCTGCTGAACTTCCCTTATCCTAAGTCATCAGCCATCCTGATCCCACCAGGAATGTGAATAAAATATGGAGGTTAAGGGAGGGGAGGGAAGAGAAGGAGGGGAAGAGGGAGAGAGAAAATACTTTTAAAAAGAAAACTGAAATGTTCATTCTATGAGAATATGATTTACTCTCTGTTATAGATGAAACTTATTGATTCCACAAGGACAAAACTATGACCTAATGCCGTCAAACAAAAAGAAAGTATCTGGGAAGAAAAAGGAAACATTTCTAGCACTAGGAAGTTGAGCCTGGGCTTAAGCCAACTGTGTCTTGCACAGGCTTCTGGAAAGGAACTATGGAATAATTTGGGAACTGGATCCCTTACACAGTCATGTACAGGAAACTATCCAAATCCAAGTTCCAAATTTTTGGCACACCTGAAGTGGTCATGCTTTACTCCTGATTTTGCAAAGATTGCTTGATTTCTACAGTGGATTTGTTTGGCAATTATTATTGAGAATGTATGGAGTACAGATGACAATCCTGATTCCCATTTTAGAGCTGAGTAGACATAACAGCAAAATGCACGGGGAGCATTAAAGACTAACCCAGATCAAGAGTCAGTTGTCTTGGCTTCACTCTCATACGTCACAGCATTTGCGAGGACTAAACTTCTGGGCAACACCAAACCAGTGGTGCTCAAAGTTCAGCATGCATGAGAATCATCCCAAAGGCTTATTAAAACAGATTGCTGGGTCCAACTCCAAGAGTTTCTGATTCAGTGGATCTGGGTTGGACCCTGAGAATGTACATTTCTAACAAGTTTCCAGGTGATGTTGGTTCTGCGGGTCCTGGAAACACATTTGAGAACTGCTATCTAAGATCGATGACTTGTCCCAACCCTGGCTACATCTGCACTTAATTAAAAGATGGTGACCTCTTCCCCACATCCCCCATCTCCACAGATGGTAACTTCATTATGCAGGATCCATGCCTAGTGCCCTTCTGATTAAACTGCCTCAGTGGACTTCACCAAGCATTTCCCATGAAGACCACCCAGAAACCTCAAAAGGTCTCAAGTGTGTGTGTGTGTGTGTGCACACTCATGCGTGCTTAATTTCCAGTACTATGCAAGGGACAGACATTGGAGTAAAAACCGTACAAAATTTGGGCCTTGGTTACTTTAAAATTTCCTTTCTCCATAGTACTTCATGGCAGCAAATATTTTCTAAGTTTCTCCTGTTAATGAGATCCAGGTTTATAATTTTATATGCAGCCTTTTTAGAGCAAGAATTTCAATGTAGGGATATCCATTCATCAGAACGACAATATAACAATATAACAAATCTCATGTCTACTAATAAAGGAGGAAAATAGAAAAATGCAAGAATCTAATAACAATTAGCTTAAAATTCAATGCTTACACAACATGCATGCATCATAAGATATTTAAGATAGTCAATGAATCTAGAGCAGTCCAAATGCCTATATTAGCTAACTGTGAAAAATAAAATCTTGCCCATGTATTTTCAATTATAACTATAACTAGAAGCCCAATGCACAAAATTAGTGCATGGGTAGGGTCCCTAGGCCTGGCCGGGATCAGGGCTGATCTGTGGGGCAACCGGTGGGGCAATGGGGGCAGCCCCCTGCTGGCACCTGCCTTGGATGGCCTGGGACCTGCGGGCTAAGGGCAGCTCCTGTGTTGAGCGTCTGCCCCCTGGTGGTCAGTGTGCATTATAGCAACTGGTCATTCAACCGTTCGTTCTGCAGTTTGGTCTATTTATATAGTAGGCATTTTTTTTAAAAGATATAGGATATGTTTATTTTTATTGAATCCAAATCCAGAAATCAGATTAATATTTTATCAGTGCCTTCCTAAAATACACTTCTATTTTGTATGAGGTAGTATGATTAACAGCATAGAAACTGCACACTGCATACTTAAATAATGCATTTCCAATGTGGCAAAGCATTTCAAGAAAAACACAGGAAAACACAAGGTTACTGTTGAGTATCTGTAGGAATTCAGCTAGGAAGTGGAACCAACAGTTTGTGCCATTTTTAACACAATACCTTGCACAGAGTAAACACTTAATAATATTGTTTACATTGAGTTCATATCCAGACTGTGACCATTTAGTCATTGTATACGTACTACTGAACAATCTTAGTGTTGTCCTAAACAGCAAATGCTGTGATGACTATCTGTGTTCATGTATCTTCTTCTTACACGATTTCCCTCAGAAGCCTATTTTTGGTGGAGGAGTTCAATCATCTTCCAGCCCCACCTTTCAGAAATGGTCCACTGATGGGAGCCATGGAAACTTTAGCTGCACTTTCCAATGATGGGGCTCATTTCCCACAAATTAAAACCAAGTTTTTTAATTAGCATATGGAGAAAGAATAACATTTGCAGGCTGTGGTGCAGGCTTTTCCTCTCTAGCACCACAGAAAGACACCAACTTCACTTTGTAATTCACCAACATAAGCAGGAAAGGACTGAAAGTAGAGAAGCCTGAAGAGAGGGCTGTGAAAACAGCTGGATAAAAGACACAGGCTGCCAAGTCTTTTAAGAAACAGATGAAGATAAAGTGAGAAATCCAAAGTGGAGCAATCAGCCACATTAATAAAATGCTGAACTTGGCCCCTCTAAGAATTTCTGAGTCATCCTCTCTAATCCACATGTCGCCATATGTCATCTTCTTTCTTTCCGAAAGGAGACATGACATCCAGAAACAGACAAAGGCTAAAATGGCAAAAGGAAGCATATCAATCAGAGTTAAAAATGCTTTCCCATAGTAAGACTCTACCTGCTTGCTTCCAAAGTCAGTTAGGCAATCCAAGTAAATTCTGTTACAGGACCAGGGGTATGGACCATTCCCTGCATTCGAGTATTCTGATTTTCCAGTATAAATTAACACCGGGATGTACACAGCCACACCAGCCACCCAAAGTGCAGCAACCACCTTCAAGGAATGCTTTTGACAGTCCAGGTTTTGAGCCTCCCTCAAGGGGTGGACAGTTTGGTGAAGCTTCTGGAGGTAGAGCAATGCAAAGTGTAACATGAGCCAGACGGCCAGTGAGTCATCAGGGCTGCCGGCGAAGTGCAGAACCCTGCAGCCAGCTGAATCCAACATGAAACCAGAAGAATAAACAATTTTCATGATGTTCACCACTAAGTTTTTAATGAGTTGGACAACTATAAGACTGAAAAATCAGAAAAAAGGATGTTTGTAAATGCCCAGTGATGCATTTCCTGGTAGAATACACACGTTTTCAACCAAGCTCATGAGGATGAGGGTGGCACAAGCGATGATCTCAAGCACGTCTGCAGATGGCTTCATGGTAACTGGCGAATCGGTGATCTCAAAGGTCTTCTCTTCAATTTAAGCCATTAGGTATTCCAATAACTTGTAAGAGGTTTTTAGTGAGAAGAACTGTGTTTTTTTTAAATCCACTGAATGTTGACAAAATCATCAACTGGTGTCACCCTAACAGTTCAAAGATGGTCTGTTAGAGATTGCTCCAGTGATGAGCTGCTGAAAACAGAACAGCTTTCCAAGAGGATTCTGTTTTATCTTCTCTGAGGACTTAACTGTGATGAGAAAGTTTTAGATATCATCACTTAATTAAAAGTTCTCAGAAATGTATTTATAACACTGTAATGCAATTTCCTAGATGAGTGTCATAGGGTTTTCAACAACCATGAGGGAGAGAATAAAAATAAATTTGTGACAGCGAAGGAAAGGTGGTCAGTGGCTAAAGTGACCCTTTTCGCTCGTGAAAAAAAGTAAAGTGAGTGTGTCTGAATAACAATGAAGATTTCCAAATAACCAAAAACATTGCAAATTACCAATGACAGTGATAACATGATAGAGATTTAACAAGTACAGTAGTTTTCTAGTTTCTCTACCATTTTTGGAAAGTATGAATACTCTTACCTGATCTGGTCATCTCAAGCAATTGTGAGTGTTACAAAAAAGATGATAGAAACTACTTGGGAAGGCAGTAGAGAAGGAAACAAAGGGAGAAATAAAGGAATAAATCGATTAAGGAGACTCTTACCACTGCCAAGGACACAAGAGGCTAGCAAAAGATTTCTGTCCTTAGTATGATTGGAGAGTACAGACCAAGAACAGAAAAATGGTATTGCTCAAGTAATCTGACATTAACTCATTTTTTGTATGAATTCTCTTGGCCAAGCATATCATAATGATCCATTCTGGGGACAAGCTACTTTCCCTCTATTCATAACTTTTGTTGTCAATCATCCTATCCTATACTGTCACAACACATGCTTCAGTCCACCCAGTGGTGTACTGGAGTCAGCTTGCACAGACTTGAGCAATTGTGCACATCTCTTTTCAACTCTGCAGTCAGTAACTTCTGCAGTTAGGAGTTTGAAATTGGGTGTGCTTGGAATATTTACACCATGGAAATGAGCAAATGCTACAAATCAGGGCTTTTGAGGGGAAGGACAGTTGTTTTACTAGGATACTGGCCTAGAAAAAAAAAGATTAGAGTTATAAAAAATTAGCTGGTATTTTATCTACATAAGGGTAAGATCAGTATTTGGCACCACCAACCCTTTAAGTAAGGGCAGTGTAAGAGGTTTATGGCAGTGCTAGCATCCTCCCCAATTCCATTGGGGAGGATGAGCCTGGGGGGGCTAACATTTCCTATTAAACCCTTGATCCCTCATTGGCTACTAAGACAGGAAATCATTTCAGAGACCTGACACCACATTTTTCTTTCAGAAAAAAATATTGATTACCTTGGTGTCAACTGTAGTCAGTCAAAAAGGCTAAGTTTCTAATGATAATAATAATAACAATAAGATAGTAATAAGACAATAATAATGCTCATATTGACTATCATTTAACACCAATGTGAGCCAGACACTATGTTGATGTTTGGCTTTATAAAGTTAACCTTACATAATCCTTAATATCATTTTCAATTCACTGGTGAGGAAACAGAAAACCAGAGAGGAAAAGTAGATTGCTCAAAGGTACTGAGTAATGGACATAGGAATCAAAGCCAGGTATGACTGATTCCCAAAGCACCAGTTCTTCCTCACAGCTTCTCCACATACACTGTCAGATGGTGGATTTTCTGTTGACTATTCTTGATCTTCCCCTAATGACTTACAATCTGTACACTCAACATACAGAGGCCATAATAAACTTTTGAGAAGTGAGTCCTTAGGTTTATAATATACAAGTCATGTATGTTTTTGGATAGCAATTAGTCATCTCCTCCTCCTCCAATGATAATAACACACACGATGGGTCTTGGAAAGATCTTTAAACATTCTGCACACAGTTCAAGATGCCTTACTTGAAACAGAGAAAGACTGTTTTCAGGAGCCCCCTTCCTGCCCCCATACGCAGAATGAAGTAAGAAATTGTCTGTGTGATGCTAGTTCTCAAATATGCCCAAACAATTTATGGCAAGTAATACTGACTTTTCAGGGCTAAAAGGGTAAAAAAAAATGTTTTGTAAACCCTCCCCACCTCCCCCCAAAAAGGCTTACATAAACATTCATTTTTCAAAGGATCAGCGAACATATAATATGTTCCTTTGCATTAGGGCAAAAGTGTAAAATATATGTTATTTTTTTCCCCTATAGGGTTCAGAAATAACATACATTAAAATGTAAGGGAAGTAAAAATAATTGTCGTGAATACTGGCTTGATTGATGGATAATACTTTTGTTAACTATGGCAAAGTAGGGCTACAGAGTTATCTTTGTAAGACTGCACTCGGTTGGTTGCCTGCTGAGCATCTATCTTGTGCTCAGCAAGACACTGGACTCTAAGAATGACGCACGGGAGTGGAAGCCATTGTCCCTGCCTTCAAGAGGCACATGGTCTAGTTGTAAGAACACAGTGATGTGTAATGCATGTGTTATTTATGTCACTTATTATAAGGTCTACCTAAATAGTTATTTATTAAAAATTAATAAGTAATAAATAATATGGTGTAATAAATTGTCTGGTCGTGAGTACAAAAATAAAACATTCCGTCAAGAAAGGGACTCATGTGGGTGGGACTATTTTTAGTCTTCAGTTCACAGGAAAGGAAACTGAAGCTTGGAGAAGGTAAACCACTTGCCCTAACCAGCGGGGAGAGATGGCAATGAACTCTGCAGACCTCTGGCTTTCAAGGGCTCTCTTGAAACAAAGGGGCAGGGAAAAGCAAAGCTGACTGAATTGTGCAGCAGAGGTAACAAGAAACCTGGGTGCAATTGCTGAGCCCCTGACAGCAGAAAGCCACTTCCCAGCAGGGCCCCGTGCCCGAGGGCCCAGGAGGCAATGCTGCATCCTCCACTGAGGAAGGCAATGGCCATGTGTACGCTTCGAGGAGGAAGGAAAAAAATCTTCCTTGGGACACTGAACACAGGCTCTGCCAATCCAACTTCACTGAAGCCGTTTGAGAACCGAGGAGTTCAAAGGTTCTCCACAGCTTCCATTTACTTTGGCATAAGATTTAACAGAAAAAGAACTAAGGGAGAACGTATATGGCCCAGGCTGTTTTCCAAATGGCAAACTGCTGAAGTTATTGAGAATTTGCTTTAAGTCCCAATCACATGTAAAGTGGTTCAGATGTAAATGCTTTCCGCGTGGCTGAGGGTGATCCAGGCCCCCTCAAACGCACATGTGCTGTTCTTATAGGAAGGCTGCGGATTCAAAATCTTAAAGTTCTTGGGGTTCCTCCTGATTAGAGGCTGCTGTTACTTCATGCCACGCTGGGTTGGCGGAGGAGAAATAAAGCACACGGCTTCCTTTGGGTATCAGGTTCTCACAGTAGCGCAAAGATAAACAAACTTTGCAGCCCGTGGGAAGGGCATTTACTCCTTTAAATTGAGTATGTAATATAAGTAAATGTCTTTTAAGAAGAGATGCCTGAAACTTGATTCTGAATCTATAGAAGGGCACTAATTTATTTTAATGAAGATCAGTATAGAGCATCTGGGGGAGGGTGTGCCTTCTTGAGAGCAGGCTGGTCTGACCAAGCTGGACGATTTACTAAGAATGTTTCACAGAAAGATGTTGCTTAAAATTATCTGATGTGTTCCCTGGCCAGGAGCAAACTGGTATTTTTATATAGAACAAAATGGAGGGAATCACCAAATCTTTCATCTCGTAATCAATGGCTGCCTGAAGTTATTTTCAATTCTAAGGCAGTGATTTTGTGACCAGCCAGGGTAGGACTGAACACCCCCAGCTCCAAATTAGAAGTGAGTGAAGAGGAACGCCAGGCTGGCTGGGCCCCAGCAATTAAATGGTAACTGCCTTTTAGATCTACTAGTGTTGCTAATTATATTAGTGTGCTCAGTGCTGGGAAATGTGCATACGAGCTCCAGGCCACTCTGGTAGGGGGAGCTATGACTGATTAAGCCTGGCACTGAGCTGGACCCTTCACATACATTCTCTCCTGAAACCCACACAGTAGCCTAGGAGGTATCACTGGTTTCAATACGGTTGAGTCACTTGCCCAGTGGGTTCCAGTTGGTATGTGATTGAAACCAGAGTCTCACAGGTTTGTGTGGCCCCCAAGAGCAGTAGGTTGGCAGGGCCTTGAGTAGGAATGGGAAGAAACACTAAATCAAAACACTGGCAGTAACTGGGAAGCAGAGAAGAATGAGGGAATTTGCGAATCAAGTCTTAAAGCCTCCAAGTATGTGGAGCCCAGTGCGAGGTAAGGAAGAGCCTACTTGGAGAAGCTCTGTGAGTAAGAAGCTGGAGAAGCCTCTAAGTCAGAACACAGGAGGCTAGGAGGGGAGAAGCTTCCAGAAGAGGAGGAGTGGCTTTATGGGGCACAGGGAAACCATGAGCTCTTCCCACACCAGAGGTGCCAGAGCAGAGACTCCGGATGTCTGAGGCTGAAAGGCCTGGTGAACCAGGAAGCAACGTGGAGGGAGCAGTGCCTACATGGCACTCTCTAGGCCCAACTATAAGAGTGACAAAGTCTGCCCCTAGGAATCAGAAGCCAGGAGACCGAGGGTAAATCATATGTGGACTGTGAAAGGTTTGTCGAGTCATATCTGCTCTGACCTCGGGTTCCCCAGACAATGACAGATTATGGAGTCATATATGTGTGTGTGCAAGTATATACAAGTGTGTGTATATACATATGAACACACATATACATGACATATAGACATATATGTTTGTAGACATGTATATGTTTATGTTTACACACGCAGTTACGAGGTGATCATAGAGGCAAATGAAATTGTGAACCCAGTCTGAAGATTGCAAGGTGTTATGTACAATTGCTAGTTTCTGTATTTATTTCCTAAAATCACACAGACAGTCATAGAGGTGCTTTCTGCTTGTAACTGGAAGGTGCTACATGGGCTCTTTGCCGAAGGCTGAAATTCTAAACACACTGTCTGCAGCGTAAGCTAGGTTACTTGGCAAGCAGCTATGGAAAATTCTCCAAACCTTCTCCAGGCCAGAGTCCATCCCTGAGCTCCTTGGCCTCTATCTCTAGTCTATCCTTTAAAGATTAAACCCATCTCTGGCTTTTTGCACCTGACCACAAACAACCGACAACCTACATCAACCCTACAAATAAAACCCACCGCATCTTTTTCCCCCCTCTCATCCGAAGGAGGCATCTATATTCACTGTTGCCACTTTCCTGTCTCGTTTTACTTCTGAACTGACCACAGTTTTGTTTCTACTTCTTTTCCTCTGAAAATTATTTAGAACAAGATTAGCTCCTACCACTAAGTCCAATAGCACCTGGTGCTGTCTCACATTCTTTCTCTTTCTTTTAAGGCTCTGTTATTTTTTTCCTCCCTATAGATCAAAAGTCTTGGTCTAGTTCTCTTCTCACTCAGCCACTGACCCCTATATGTGCAGATATCCATCTGCTCCTGCACATTTCCACCTGGATGCCCATAGGCTGCCCAGCTCAAACTTAACCTTACTTGGCCACACCATCATTCTCCACTCAGCTAAGGTCACAGACTTGGGTATTATCCCTGGCCCCTTTTTCCCTCCCCTGCAAATTTAATCATTCTGTCACTTAAATTTTTAGCCTTTCATCTGTCCTACCATTTTCTTATTATAGCTTCTCATTGGGTTGCTTGTTTGTTTGTTTCTTGAATTAATTTGAGAAGGAAAAGACTAAAGACAAGGAAACTAATACATTTTTGCTTCTTCAAAAATACTTAGTCTATACAACTCTCCAAGTGACTTAAAACGTAAAAATGGCCTTGCCACTTAGCTACTGAAAAACGCTTCAGTGTCTTCCCACTGCCTACAGAACAGCTGGTCAGTTCCTTCACCAGTTACATAGAGCTACCAATCTCTGACTCACACTGGAAACTTCAATGATACTGATGGGGTTCTGGCTTATGCTGTTATCTCCGTGTATATCCATCTTTTCTCATTATGACCCCAAGCCACCCAAATCCCCACCACCGGCTTTCCATTTGCAAATGAATGGTGCAATCATTTGCCTATTCACTCCAGCAATTATATTTCCTAAGCTCCTTTGACAGCTGACTGACTACCTCCTAGGTCTGGCCAAGGGCAGGCTGGGGTGAAAGATTAGAGGGCAGGGAGAAGGTAAGTCTCTCTCCTTCTCCCTCTCTATCCCTTCTCTCATTTTCATTCTCTTTCCTTCTCCCCCTCTCTCAAACACTCCCTTGTCCTGTCCCAGGTAGTGTCTCCTGTATGTTATCACTCCTATAAGGCAACATTATTGGCATCATTCTCCATTGTTCTAGAAGGCCCTAACTTGCAGGTGATTACAGACCTCTTTCCTTTGTCTTTTCAGCCTGAGGGATTGCTCCTAAGGAAGCATTCATGGCTACACCAGACTTCAAGTTTACATTATCTACCTGCCTCTTCTTCTGTGCAAATTACATTCAATATAGTTACCATAACAATATCATTATCACCAAGAGTAAACCCCAAGGTAAACTATGAACTTTGGATGATTGAAATGTGTCAATGTAGACTCATCAACTCTAACAAATATTCCACTCTGGTGGGGGAGGCTGATACTGAGAGAGACTATGCATGTGTGGAAGCAAGAAGAATACGGGGACTCTCTTTACTTTCTTTTAAATTTACTGTGAACATAAAACTTCTCTCAAAAAGTAGTCTTTTAAAAATTCTATCTAGCACAATCTTATAAGTTTACAATTTAAGAAAAATTAGATCTAGAAGGGCTTAGTGACTTCCTAAAGGCCGCACAGCTTTCTAATGGCAGAGCTGGGAAGATGACAAGGTTTACTGAGTTGTTCTGCCTGCCACACTTTTCAAATTTATTGGAAAATATACAATAGTTACAAAACCAAATGAAATAAAATTAGTAAAAAAAAGACTTAATTTTTGACATTAAAAATATTTAATTTTTGACTTGACCTCCAGTTGACAGCCCATGCATTCATACCAAAGCACCTAGTCCAAGTGACTTCATTAGTGAGAGAGTCAGAACACAGGTGTCCCGTGTTCATCACAAGCAGGCAAAGGACATGGTGGTACAAATAATACATCTGCTTGAATTCAATTATTTAGAATATGCATCAAAAGTTTCACATCTATGTCAAATGTCTGAACAATAAGAAGTTGAAGATACATGTTTATTTTTTCAGATGCATTATAGAGGGTATGTGTCTTTAAGAAACTTTTCAGCTTCAAATTTAAATCATTCAAGACATGTTTTTAAACTCCTCACCAGTTTCTAGAACTAGTCTAGGTGCTATGGAAAATAATGATTTTTGTGTTTTTTTCCCCCTCTATATCCAAGTGATGTTGGATCCTCAGTTTAAACACTTGCGTTTAACTCTAGCTCTACACTCATTTTCCCTTTTCCTGGCCGAACTCTTCCAGGTGAGCCAATCTCAACCACCAGAGCCTGCTTACACAGGGTCTCAGGAGAGCTCTGTCACGTCCAGAGCAAGACCCTTGCAAGAAGCAATGCCAACCGGTAGGATAGGCAAGACAACATGTGACTACTTCAACTGTTGGCATTAAGTGCAACCAAGTCAGTGAGAAAACAATGGAAACACAATGTTTTAAACACAGATTCTTTCCCTCTTGACCACATGTTTTGTCTGGGACTCAAACCCTTATTACACTCTTCAAACTCCATCCCCCGAGGCAGAGCAAGTTGGAGCGGGTGTTGTGCACTATTTAATTTATTTGAATGTGCTTGTTATCATTATATTATCATCAAGGCAGGGGGCCATGCCAAGGCCATTGAGTATGGTTCACGCTCAGTCCAGCCTCAGCTGGGCCTCTCGCCTTCATTTGTTAAACACCAATTGAGTTCTTGGCTTACGTCATGCTTATTATCTAGTGAAATGCAGAAATGTAGACATTCTCCAGTTTCCTCCCCTTCCATTTAATCTGATCTGCACTTGGTAACTAGTACACATTCCTATGAGTTCTCTGACTTCAAACATTCATTTCTACTGATAAGCCCTAAATTCCCCATTTTAATCCACTACGATTCACTTCAAATCAATTCTCTAGTTCCTCTGCATATCTCTGATTATCCACCATTATTCATTCCATTTGCTCCATTTCTGGAGTCAGAAAACACCCAGATTTCTGAATTTCCAACATGCCCACTGTGGTGATTCATACTGGTAATCTTGGTACCTCAGCAGGCAACAATGAGACTCATCTCACTCTTACCAGATATCTACTCCATCACACAATGTTCACAGGCACTTAAGTGACAGAGACCTAGTGTCCTCATCTGTAAAATGGGCACTTTGGGGGTATTATGAAGCTTCAATGAGATCACATAAGCAAAGTCCTTGGAGTAGTGTTCAATAGATGCTAGCTGTTCCTGTTTTTATTATCATTCTCCTATTAGATCAAAGACAATATCTCAAATGATAAAATCATTCAGTGCACAGGGTCAATGATGATCAGGAAACAGGACTCCACATGTGAAATTCAGAACATCAACACATATTATCTTCCATCTTCCGTTGTTTCAAACTGCACCCATCCTCCAATAGGGGAAAATTACAAGGGTCATACTTTTAAAATCCTTGCTAGTTAAAAGATGATTGTGCTGATTCGGGGCTGAGGAAGCATGAAAGATCTTTTCCCCCTTCCCTATGTCTGGCCTGCCATTAGGAACTGATTATGTGGAAGCAGAAGATCAAATGATACTGATGTGAAAAGCTGTTCTGGCAAAGCCAGGGGACAGCATGAACAAACATGCTGGAAAGGATCATGCCAGGGGTGTGTGGGTCATGACACAGCTCTTCATCAGGGGATGGCAATAATTCTACCCAGGAAGGCCTTGATTATCCAACTTCCCACAGTTTCAAGGTCACATGGGATGTAAGAGTCATCATAACATGAAAATATTCATGAATTGGCCATTGTAAAACACCCCCCCCCCAAAAAAAAAACAACTCTCCCTCCCTGCTTATATGCAGCATCTTTCATTAAATCAACATTTTTGGAAGTTAGTCCCACACTGCTTGTGGGAGGTTCCAAAACCTCTTTAATGCAACACAAATACAATGTAAGTGTACTGGAAGCAAAATAGCAAAGTTTGCAAACGAGGCAAGATTCATGCAGAAACAGTGATGTTGAGTAACTTCTGGAAATACACATCAAGTCATTGGAAAAGTTAGAGTGGTTAGTAATTTCAGAAACACATCAACAAGGGTGGTAGTGTAATAGATGTTTCACAAGAGAATGATTTGACTATCAAAAGATAAAGAGAGGCTTTTGGTAAGTTGATTAAGCCCATGGACATTTTTTGGGGGGGGGCGGCAAAAATGACCATAATTATGTACCACAATGCCAAATACAAAATGATGTTGTGTAATATGAATGTATAATTTTGTTGAAAGAAATGACTGTCAATTCATTCTAAAGCTCTGATGTAAATCTCATTCAATATAGGCACAAATGGTCCCATTTTCATAATTTCAGTTTAAATTTTCAAGACAAATTCCAAACTGGAAAAGTTTGTTTGTTTGTTTTAGTGTTTATTATGAAAATATGTGGTAGTTTGTAGTGACTTCACTTTTTAAATTAAGTTTATTGGGGTGCCATTGGTTAATAAAATTATATAGGTTTCAAGTGTACATTTCTATGATATATCATCTGTATATTGCATTGTCTGTTCACCACCCAAGGTCTAATCTACTTGTCACCATATATTTGACCCCTTTTTCCTTCCACTACCCCCACCCACCTTCCTTCTAGTAATCACCATACTTTTGTCTGTGTCTGTGAGTTTTTGTGTGTAAGCAGTCTTTTATTCCTCTCCTGATTATTCTCTGATAATGAGGACCTCTGGTGCATATAATCACACTTTGTTTTCATGGAGTACACTTGGAGACATTACAAAATAAAACTTAAGTGCTAACTGAATGTAGTCCAAAACAACAGCTCTCTTCTCCTAGTAGAGTTCCAGCTAATGAAGCTCATGAAACGAAAGAGATAGTACTGCTTTTTGAGCCACTACCACATGCCAGGCATTTTCCAAGTTCAACTCTGCAAAGTTGATATAGTTATCCCTACTTTAGAGATAAGAAAACTGAGTCATGGGTTAAGTACTCATCATGAGTTCACAGAGCAAGTAATGGGTGGAGAAAGGATTACAATCCATACCAAATGAGAGCCTAAGATCATTCCACCTGATGTGGAGGAAACAGTGTACCTGGCGCTGGATGTTGGAGTTGGTGGAAACCAGTAGTTTTCAGTTCAGCTGCTAATACAACCCTATTCAGTACCAGTCTCCACAAGAAAGAAACTACAGTGTATTTTCTGGGGCTGGCTGGGCAGCCTGTCGGGAACGTATAAAATCCATAGCTTCAAAGGGTTCCAGGCATTCTGTCCAACCTGTGCAGCTACAGACATCTGAAGCACTTGCAAGCCCTCTTATGCATTTGCTTGTAGTGGGATAGTCTTTTGAGTAGAATGGCTGGCTATGTCACTAAATATTTAGGTCTCAATGAGTCAAAAGCAATTCTGACATCAAGAAGTTAAAGTCCAAAAAGAACTGTGAGAAAGTGGTTACAGGTGCTCCTGGAACAATGTTTTCCTACTTCTGCAGGAAAACCCCCACCACAAGTGCAAATCATCAACCCTGATTGCACAAGGATGGTCTTCAAATCCAGGAGGCTCTGCCGGCCGGCACACGCTCCACAGGCATCCATGCAGCATGGGATCCTCCCCGGGAGAAGCTGAAGGCATTATTATTTGTGGCCAGCAACACCTGGTAGAGGCCAAGATCTTGATCTCGTAGCTTACAGATCCGTGGGCTGCTTAGCACTCAGCTTTTAAAAACATGGTATGCTTTACATTTTCCAATAAAAATAAAATTAATACGACTTTCCACGAATAGCTATTATGTATTTCTATCATAAGATCTTATTAAATAAAAGTATTCACTTATCATCAAGCTTTCTGGAGAAAGGGATAGTGGACTTGTATTTGTTTTATTAAAGCTAAACATCTTATGTTGTTACTCAGGGTAACAGAGCATTCTACATGAAACCTACTAAAAATGCAAATGTTCTGACAGGTTTCTGATAGTTCAAATCGAGGCTTCAAAACAGTTTGGTATATTATTCTGGGATTAAATGACTTACTTCTATTCTGGGCTTAATTGGTCATTTACAAAAATGACCAATTATTATTTTTGAAACCCTCCTCACTTGAAAATAATTTTCATATCTACTCTATGGAATGATTTCCTATCTTGACAATCGTATATTAAAAATTGCTTTTTTTGGGAGGGGGTAAAGATCAACCAAAGGACTTGCATATTAGCATAACCAATGGACACAGACACTGGGGCAGTGGGGGCTTGCCCTCAGGGGTGGGAGTGGCAGGGGGGTCACTGGGGCGGGGGAGGGAAGGAGATATGTAATACTTTAAACAATAAAAAAATTGCCTTTTAAAGACCTTCTATGAAGTATAAAGGTTTCAGATAAATTTCAGCACATTTAATTGTGATAAAACCTTTAAGAGCCAAGAATCAAACTTATTTTTAATAGATGTGATTTGTCACAAGGAAGACACAAATTCTAAGCTCTGGATTACCTTACTTCTTATTACATATATTCAGAAGTTTCTCTGAGTTCAAAAGTTCAGAGCAACAATTTATAAGGGTCTTAGCTCTGAGGCAAGCCAGAGGGAAAGTGCTGCTTTAAATCAAAACGCAGCTCCAGTCTGGGGCCTGCTGCAGATGCTGCCAGTCAGGAGTGATGCCCAGGGCTGCAAGTTCATACACTGTGAGGATGGGCTGGAAAAAGTACGATTTCCGACAAGGTAAACTCAGAAAAATCACACCAAGAGCCTGCAGGTACACACATTCCATATTCTAACCTTTTGGAACTGTAGCCTTAGAGAAAAAGATTGTGCATACATCCAGGAGATAAAGGGAGGAAAACGATTTATCGTGCTAAACAGAGACCAGGAAAAAATGTGTTTTTCTCCTGGAAGGCACATAATATCTTTATTCAAAGATTGGAGTCCCCTCAGTGACACTCACATCTAAAATGATGAGGAAAGATGGCAGATAGAGGGGAATTAGAAAGCATTCCATTATGATACTTAAATATTTTTCCCAGGTCTCTTTTATATATTAAGAAACATATTTCAACTTTTTAATCCTGAAATTTAAGACTATTTAGGGGTATGGAAGGACTGGAAATAAATTTTAGAGTGATGAAGATATCTCTTCCTGAAAAATATAGGGCCTCTTCCTTTCTTCCCTCTTCCCTTCCCACCCTCCCTTTACTCTCCTCCTCCTTTCCTTCCCTCCTTCCACTCATATTTGTTGAGCACCATGGCCACTGACCATTGAGCAGTGAACAAGCAACACAGGCTCGCCGACTCCAGGAACGCCTGTTTGATTCCAGTGCCATGCACCTTTCTGTGATGATGGGGAAGTTTTCTATCTGCACTGTCTGATGTGGTAGCCACTAGCTACAGAGGCTATTGAGAGCTTGTAAGGGAGCTAGTACAATGGGGGAACTAGATTTTACATTTCATTCCATTTTCATTTATTGCATTTAAATTTAAATAGCCACCTGTGGCTAGTGGCTACTGTACTGGACAGCATAATACCAATGGATGAATAAACAACAAACAACTAAATAAACAGTATATAAAATTTTTCAGGTTTGGAGAAGTACAATAATGGGGTGGGGGTGGGGGGAGAGGCTGAGCGTGCCTGGGGGAAAGCAGGCTGGGCTTTTTACATTTCAGTGGGTCAAGAAAGGCCTCTTTCTACACAAGAAAAGGCATCAAGCCATACAAAATGTGGGGGAAGAGGGAACTGCCAAGTGCAAAGGCCTGAGGTGAGAGGAAGCTGAGAAGAGAGACACAGCCAGGCCAGTGTGGCGGAGAGAAGGGCTCGGATATGAGGGGGCCACGGCAGAGAGCAGTGGCAGAGTGTGAGCAGGCAGGGCCTTAAGGGCCATGAGGAGCCTGGAATTTACTCTGATGTGGAGGGAAGCCAGTGAATGGCTTCGAGTGGGAGATTATCATGAGCTGATTTATGTTTAATAAGATCAGACAAACAGCTAGTTGGAGACCAGACAGCAAGAGTGGAAACAGCGGTCAGTGAGGAGGGAACTGCCTGGTCAGGCCTGATGCTCCAGGGGCTTGTCTAGGGCCACAGCAGTGCCAGACTCGGGATGTATTACGAGGGCAGAGCCAGCAGGCCTGTGATGGATGACATGTGGTGAGAGTATGTCTGCGTGCGAGCAGGAAAAGGAAGAGATCGAGGAGGATGACTCCAAAGTCAGTTGTAGAGCTTATCCCAACATCATTAGACTCTGGGGAGGGAATGACCTTTGAACCCTTGAACAGTGTAAGAGGGGAAAAAAGGTGCGTAAATTCCCAGAAGTAGTCAAACCAGAAAAGTCCTTATCCATGTGTGAGGAAGCCCATTCGTGAGTGAGTGTGTGTGTGTATGTAAAATTTTAAGTAAAATGTGCCCAATTATTTCAGTCTGATCAAAAAGAACTTATTTAATCTTAGGCATATAAACTGTGTAATGAACTTTCTAAAAGGAAGCCAACTCTTGCAGCATTTTGTTGCCAAAATGTGCTTTGGCTTAGCATTAAACACCATGTACATATATTTAAACAAGGGTACATGCCACCCACCTTCAAAACCAGTCATTCTAAACCACCATCAAATGCTATCTAGGAAGAGCAGCAGGGTGCAGACCACTTACATCTCTCGTTGCAGGTGTTGTTTCCGAGTGTTTAACTCTGGAGTTGACAACATATTTCCCTGTGTCCACTGATGTGTTATGCACAGAAAAGCCCTATAAGGGTTTCATAAATAAGGTGGTATCACTACACACATGCACTTAACTTAAATTCAACGCTACAGAGTCAGGGAGAAAGAAAGGAAAGCAATTGACAGAGTATAGGAAATTCCATTTACCATTTCCCTCAATGAGTATATAGGCCTGATCATGAACATGGGCCTTAGCAGGAAATTAGCCGTTCCACCCGTTGAGTTGGTTCCCATTTATTTCATGGTGTGGAGAGCTTACCAAGCCGGGTGCCCTTCTAGTGTTACTTTTTCCTATAACATGGCCTCACCTCATCTGATGCTCAAAGACAAAGCACTGTTTCCAGTGCTGGAGGGAAAACTGGCAGCTCTGGGCTTGTGGGAAAGTGGATTTTATGGGCAATTTAATGGGCAATCAGGGGTCATTTTGACTAGACATGATTTTTGCCTCATGCCTGGAGTTCCTAACCTGATCCACTTATGGGATGCGGGTCCACTGTGTACCATTATTAGCAGAGTGGCTTCGACTTTTCTCACAAGGAAAATCATAAAGGGTCTAATATTACTACCTTTCAGTTAGAAAGAACTTGAAAACCAAGCTTCCTCAAGTTTTTGTTGTTGTTTTGTGGATTGTTTTTTTTTGGGGGGGGATCTATCCTTACACGAAGGACATTAACACAAACAAAAGAGAATATACAAATTTTGAGGGATTATAGCTATTAAATTTATGGCCCCTGAAACTTAGTTTTAAATCTACGTTGAATTTGTTGTGTGTTCATGAGAAGTACAGGAAAGTCTTTGCGTGAAATTTGATTACCTCTCTAGAAATGGCTATGTTAAGAAGCTACTCTTGAGCAAAATCATATGACCCTCTACACACACACACACACACACTAAAGATTTTATTTTCTACTAAAGATTATATGATCTCAAAACTTAAACATCCTTTTGGAACATAAAACCAGAATTTATATCCCGGCACTTTCTGATTTGGGAGTGATGCCTAGAAAAACAAACACATTTTCTTTAATTAGTCCTAAAGGAAAAGAAATACAACTGAAAATTAATATTGTTGGTTTAATAATGCAATAGAAAACATGGTTCATAAACACTGAAAAAAAGCTGAAGTTGCCCTATGCTTTAATTGGAATGAAAGTATAAAAAAATAAATAAAAGGCCAGTTGATCTGCTTCAAAAGGGATGTTGCATTTACTGTTTTTGATTAGTTTGTGTTTTTGCTCGTGTTTAAACTCCTACTAGGCTGATTATTGAAAATATCATATAACCCGAGTCACAAAATATTAACATGATTACTTCACTATATATCTGCTCCAAGACAATCAGCTCAGTCAGAGCAACTTTCCTTTCAATTGCCTTTGCTGAAAAGTTGCATAAACATCCCAGACCAGTTAATTCTTTCCATGGGCTTTAAGCCTCATTGACATGCAGATGAGAGCCTGATCAAATGACAAGCCTGGGAGCCCAGTGCTGTGAAGGAGTTTGCCAGCACAGTAATGATGGGACCAGAGTCTGCAAGCCCAGAGGAGGACAACAAGAATTCTCTGCTCTCATCACGGCCAATCTGGAAGAGTATCCCTTATAAAGGAATATTAAACTGCACTCAATTCTCAAAACATCCTTCCTTGAACACAATGAAACATGTCACAAGAAAGGGAAAGGAAATGCTAGTCTGCACCTTACCAAAATGAAATACCCAGTTTTCTGAAACAGGAAGATTAATGTGAATCAAGAAAGTGCAAATGTCACTGGAGTGTGGCAGGTCATGCAAATGAGTTGGCTGGAAAACCTGAATTCTAAACTGTGTGAGGGCAGGATCTAGCTGCATCAGTCTGGTTCCCATGTATATCCTGGCATATATATCCCCCCAAATATAAACACACTTTAACAGCTGATAGACCAATTGATGTTCCATTCTTTCCAGATTTAACCCATTGGGATTAATAATGTATGATAAGTGTGTATACATTTGGGGGATTATTTATTTATTTATTTATTTTTCATCAAGTAGCTGTGTAATTTGGTCAACCCCTCAGCTATAAATGTGGTGGTTGGGTTACAGCAGTCGTTTTCACATTGGCTCATCCTCACCCCACTCCATGTTGGGCGCTCAGAACTATCCCTGCTTTAACTATAACAGTTGTCTTTCCCATAAAACAGCTCAATTATTTTAAGCTTTTGGTTGAAAAGTACACAACTCATAACTGTACAGCATAATGAATTTTCACAAACTGAAGCCATCTTCCTCTTGCCCCATTTCAGTCACTGCCCCCTCTTCAACTCTAGGTAACCACTAACCTGAATTCCAACACAATAGATCGGTTGGCCTTGTTAGTTTTATAGAAAAGGAATCACACAGTGTGGACTCTGGTGCCTAGCTAGTTTCTTTTGCTCAACATAATGTTGGGAGGCTCATCCACTGAGTTGAGTATAACTCCTGATTCCTTCAATTTCTACTGATGCTAATTACTAACCCAGTTTACAAGAAAAAACACGTTTGAAGCATTCAGGGCAATAAAATTGATCACAGTAATGAAGAGAATCATAAGTAGATAGTGTCTGGATTATATCATCTTTGTTTACATGTGTATTAAAGGAGTTCCCATGTAGGTGGGGTTCTACATCCACCGGTGATGAGTAACTGGGAGCTAGTGATTTTGTGTAACCTGTAATTCATTTGCATGAAGATTAAAAGAAATATTTGTTGAATTAATAGACTAATACACACTTTTCAAGGAATCTAAGGTTGTCTTCTTATATTCTGTTATTTGCCTACAATGATTTTCTTGGCTTGTAACTGTGAGGATTAAAAAGCCTGATTCTTTTCACAAGGTTCATAGTGGGCAAGAAAATCTATGTGGAAGGATGAAGGAATACGCAGAGCACAGAGGATGTATAGGGCAGTGAAACTACTCTGTATGACACTGTATTGACAGATACATGTCATTATACATTTGTCAAAACCCATAAATTGTACACCACCAAGAATGAATCCTAATGAAAACTATTGACTTTGACGATAATGATGTGTCATTGAGGGCTTGCCAAATGTAACAAATATTCCACTCTGATGGGGGGGGGCGTGTTGATAATGGGGGAGGCTATCATGTGTGAGGACAAGAAGTATTTGAGAAATCTCAGTATCTTCCTTTTAATTTTCTGTGAATTTAAAACAGCTCTAAAAAAATGAAGTCTATTAAAATATTATAGAAAGTGGGGAACTGACAAATATCCAGGGACTTCCCATAAAGGACATAATTTCTGAAATACTTATATCAAGATAAATGTACACAGATAGCATAGGGAAGGCTGAGAGACTATTCTTATTAGACAACTTTTTCTAAGAACTTTTACAATACAGTAGCCCTCCCCCTTACCCCAGGTTTCACCTTCCAAGGTTTCAGTTACCCCTGGTCTGAAAACATTAAATGGAAATTTCCAGAAATCAACAATTCATAAGTTTTATATTGAGTGTAGTTCTGAATATCATGATAAAATCTCACACCAATCCACTCCATCTTTCCCAAAACATGAATCATCCCTTTGTCTATGCTATATACACTACCTGCCATTTAGTCCCTTAGCTATTTCAGTTAGCAGATCAACTTTTGAGGTGCTGCAGTGCTTGTGTTCAAGCAACCCTTACAATAAATAGTCTAAAGCTGCATCATAATGTTTATATTATTTACCTCACTTTACCTCATTTTGTGGGCATTGTATCATTTCACATCATCATAAGAAGAAGGAAGAATAGAGCACAACAAAGTATTTTAAAAGACCACATTCACATAATTATTATAGTATGTTGTTATAATTATTCTATTTTATCATTGGTTATGTGTTAACCTCTTATTGTGCCTAATTTATAAATTAAACTCTATCATAGGTATATATATGCCTCATATATAAATTAAACTTCATCGCAGATATGTGCAGGAAAAACAGTATATATATGGTTTGATACTATGGGTGGTTTCAGGCATCCATTGAAGGTCTTGGAATATATACACCCAATGGATAAGGGAGAACTACTGTAGTAACATTTCAAACTTATCTTTTCATAATATGAAAGTATAAATCTCTGTGATATTTCCAGTGGCTCTGTGTGAAATCTCAAAAAAAAATTATGTTTTTCTGTTTTTAGGATCTGAATTTGGAAAGGGAAAATTCAAAAAGTTTTCAGCCTGGCTAGTGTTGCTCAGTGGTAGAGCTTCGACCTATGAATCAGGAGATCACAGTTTGATTCCTGGTCAGGGCACATGCCCAGGTTGTGGGCTCAATCCTCAGTAGGAGGCATGCAGAAGGCAGTCAATCTATGATTCTCTTATCATTGATGTTTCTTTCTCTCGCTCCCTCTCCTTTCTTCTCTGAAATCAATAAAACCATTAAAAAATAAATAAGTTTTCAGAGAAATGTAGAAATGATCATTAAGACTGGGTCATGGATGATTTTCAAACAATATTTGATTTCTTTTTTAATCAAAGTAACAAGAAAACATTTTAAAATAATCAAACATGATTAATAAAATTAAGAAACAACTATTTCATAAATGAGAAACTTTTTTCCCCTTAAATAATCAATATATATTAAAGTCAAAATAAACTGCATCTTAGACAAAAAAGTTTTGCTATCTAGGAAAATCACAAAGAAATAAAGAACAATATTTGATTTTGTATATGTGAGTGTTAATTAGTAAACCAAGTAAATAATACCATCAAAATTGGGCAAACTTCCAAGGTTTAAAAAAAATCTCATACTTTGTTTTCAGACCCAGATATGATAAACCAGAGCACATAATATTTAATTTCCATGTTTTGTCCGTCATTAGAATGACTCAGGAGGTCCAGGAGGTCGAATCTTACCTCCAAACTATAGTATATGTTGTTTATATTAATACTAGAGGCCCAGTGCACAAAAATTTGTACACTGGGGGGTGGGATGTGGGGGTCCCTCAGCCCGGCCTGTGCCCTCTCGCAGTCTGGGACCCCTCGGGAGATAACAACCTGCTGGCTTAGGCCTGCTCCCGGGTGGCAGAGGGCAGGCCCAATCCCTAGGTGCAGCCCCTGGTCGGGCTCA
>NW_006291231.1:5573956-5575490 GCF_000327345.1 Myotis davidii
GTTGCGATCCTGCTGGCTGACGACCGGGGACTAAAGCAGGTTTCTGGGGTTTTGTTTAGCTTCTATATTTGTTACATAGTTGCTTAGAGTTGCAGCTCAGAGGCCTGCAGCAGCAGGCGGGGAACGTTGGAGTCCTCCGTCACTGAAGCAAGCAAGCCTCATGTTAGTTTCAAGCTACCTGGCTCCCGGCCGCCATCTTGGCTGGCAGTTAATTTGCATATTGCCCTGATTAGCCAATGGGAAGGGTAGCGGTCGTACGCCAATTACTATGTTTCTCTTTTATTAGATAGGATGCGGTGCATTAATATTAAATCAATAAATACTTTTAAAAAGCTATATAAAATTTTAAAGAGGTTAAAAGATATATTTAAGAAAATCTTCTTGAACCTCTTTTTGTATTGAGGAATTATTTTTCTAGCCCTACATAAAACCATAAAGAGAGGTTTCTAACATTTATGGTATACAGAATCTTGAAAATAAAATAAAAAAATCACTGGAATTTTTACACTTTGTCCTTCAGTAAGAGACGTAGAAAATGCAGTAATCAGAGAAGACAACAAAAAAGTAGACTTTAACCCTATTAATGAGAGCTCAATAGAAACTTCAATAATTTAAAAGAAGCTATGAAATCTGTGGAATTTTTTTTAAAGAAGGTGTATTAAAAACATATACTTATAAAAGAAATAATTGGAAACTTTGAAAAGACCTTCGAGATTTCTATGTAAACCACAGTGAACATGGTAAATCTTTGATGACAATGAAGAACTGATATACAAGGAACTCCTTTTTCTAGGAATGTCTGGATGAAATCTAATGAGAGGAACAGAGACAAAAGGAAAATAAGTGACTTCACTGAAAATATGGCATGTTACCAATTCAATACATTTGTGAAAACATCATCGACAAACAATAAGCATCCATGATTTTGAAAACTGCACTTTGCCTACGGTCCATTAGCATTGTTGTTTCCAACACAGCCATTAGATGAATCAGATATGGCCAGAGGATAGCAGTGGGGGAGGTCATAGCATTGGCTTTTTGGGAAACAGGAGGTCATCATTGCTAACAATCCTTCCTTCTGGGCCAGGCAATCATCTGGTCTTCTGGTACACAGCCGACATATTTTATACAAACTCTTTTGGTTCAGGGTAGGGTTGGCCAAATTTGCTAAACAGCCAGCTTTCCCCGATGAGGTCAGTACAAAAATCCTAATTACAGCTGAGTCCAAACACGGAGAGAAGATGTAGATGTTGCTGATTACTGCCCTTTGTTCGGGCCTGAGTCCTAATGACATTAAACGAAAAACACAAAAACCTGCTTACTGGTATGCTCAGTGCACAACTATTACAGAAGAAATAATATGTCTTTAATCAGTTTACATTCTTAAATTTCCCCTGAAGTCAAAAAGTATACCTATTAACAGGGGGGGGGAAAGATGTAAAATGAAGAGACAAGATACCACAGAGCAGAATTTAGACAGGGTAACAAAAGCATGAAAAAGAATAACACTTTTATATCCAAGAGAACAAAAAGA
>NW_006291231.1:5575516-5586099 GCF_000327345.1 Myotis davidii
TTTTTACCACCTTAACCTATTCTCTCTACCTCACTGTGAACACCCTGAGCTCATCTTGTAGCTTCTTTTCATCCCATCTTCCCAACTGGGATGCACCTTTTTGTCAGTCTTTTGTCAGGAAGCAGCCCGAGAGTGGTTTGGATACTTGTCTAATGACCTCGTTGTACACATTATGTGACCTCCAGGCCTCATTGCATACATCAGCACAAAGAAAACCTAAAATAACATGGTTGTTGCCCAAAAACCCTTGTAATTAAGGTTGGTCAGTGATGAGCTATGAGTCAGAGTCTGAGCTAAAATATGGTAAGACAGTTTATAAGATTTTCCTAGTAATCAACAATGATTCAGGCAAAACTCTTTAATCCTTATAAGCCCTTTGTGAGGCATTATTCTTTGTGCATGAAAGAAATGCACAAATCTAAATTACAATAGCTATTTACCATTTATGGAAAAAACATAATAATATTTAAAAACTATCATCCCAATTAAAAGAAATAATTCCATTAGTTGATAATTTAAATAATTAGTAGAAAAGAAATTATCTTACATATTTGAAAGAAATTTAACGTCCTCTGATATCTCTTGCCCTCTAAAACATAAACATCAGTCACTTATCTATGGATTTACAGCTGGGATGAACCCCTGAATTCAGATATTATCATGCATAACTTATTTCAGATGTAGAAATGTGACATGACCAAGAAAATGCAATTCTTGAAACAAATCTACAGAGTAAACTTTTATTACAGTTGAATGAAACTTTGGGATTTTCCCCATTATTTCCTTTTCCACTATTTCCTAAAGTAATAAGAACATACTGAGTGTCTTTCTACCATGAGCAAATTAAAGTATCCAAGTAGGGAGGAATACAACAAAGTTGTTCTTTCTAAAGAAAACTCAGCTGATAGAGGAGCAAGGGACTGTGGAAGCTGGGAGATAGTCTACAAACTGGGGGCAAGGGGCTGTGACAGGTAGTCCAGCAGCCCAGCCACAGGCAGGGCAATGCTCCATCCAAAGCATTACACAGGCTTGGGAAATAAAGGGCACACCATGTGGCTAGAGTAGGATGCATAATGGGAGGGGACAACAGAGAAGATTGGAAGAGTGAGGTGTGATGAGGTTCTGCCTGGCAGGTCCTTGACCTCTCAGAAACGTAAGTAGTACTATGTATGATGTTTTCTCTAAAGAGAAGAAATAACATGGGCAGACTGGGGAATCTCAGGGGGAAGTGGGGAGGGGATGATAGGAAGAGATTAACCAAAGAACTGACATGCATACATGCATAACTCATGGACACAGGCAATAGTGTGGTGAAGACCTGCAGAGGGGAAGGGGCCAGGGAAGGGAAGCACACAGGACCAGGTGGAGGGAGGTGAATGGGAGGAAACATGGGGACAGCTATAATACTTTCAACAATGAAGATAAATTTAAAAGAAGAAATAATAGCAAAAATTTGAAGAAATACAGAAATGAGTTATCTGCTTAAGAATATTATTTCTTGTCACTAAAGACCTAATATGCTATTATTATTTTTTTAATTTGACTTATATAAGGGAAAACCTTGGATGTTTTCAATATATGACTAGGAGAAAAATCATATCTATATTCATTTATTTGTTGTAAAGCTAATTATTGGAAGCTTTAATACCTTTTTGATGTACTATGAGTGGTACTCACTAGAATCTCATGGGAAGCTTCAAAAATAGTTCAATCTCCACCCCTCAGAGATTCTGATTTAATTGTTCTGGGAGTGGAATGCAGGCTTCAGAATTTTTAAAGACTCCTCAGGTATTTTTAAGTATGACCAGAATTGAGAATTACTGTGCTAAATTAATATTCTAAGAAGAGACAAATAAGTAATTTTTCAAATTGAGGTATCTACACATATGTGAAAGTACCAAGAACTTTCAAATTATCTGCAGAAACAGAACATAGTCTTATGTGGCTATGCTTATGATCTGAGCATGCTCTACACACACACACACACACACACACACACACACACACACACACCCTATTGTTATCTTTGCAGTCTGGCCTCAAGCACAGAAGCCTGTCAAGAGACAGAAAGAATCATTCCCTAAAGCGCTCCTACAAGCCGTCAAAGAAAGCAGAGCTGGCAAACAGATGTTCTTTGCGGTTCAGATGCTGTGATTGCCACTTTATCCCAGCAAGCTTTGAAAAGCATTTCTCACACAGGCCTTCCAGAGAGCTTAATATGTTATGGATGACAAAAAATTCATAGTCTACCTCTTCAAATAATTTTCGGATAAAATGAAGAAAATTAAATAACACTAGCTTCTTGAAGTCTCTATTGAGGGACATGTTTTTTGCTCCAGCAGTATTAAAACATTGGGTTATCTCTAATCACATGATAAGAATGAGCTCACTCACATCTGGGAATCATTCCTGGAAAACCTGCCTCTAACTCTGCTCTAATGATGTGGTACCATAGTTAATATGATTGAAAAAAACCCTACACAATCCATTGACAATTGCTTTCATTATATCCATAATTATATCCATATCGTTAGTTTCTATTACAAGTCTGTAGTTCAAATAGCTCAATAGTCAATAAAATGATTGCTTTCTATATGGCCACTAAAAGGTTTTAAAATTGATTTCTCAGCTTTACACTACCATGAACTGGACATGTCAAAATAGATCAAATACATCATTTCAACCCTAATTGACTTGCCCAAATTCCGGTAAGTTAGAGAAGACTGTGGAAGTCCTATTATTCAATGACTTAAAGGAAGATGTATATTTAAGTGTCTACTGATTCAGTTGTCCAGGAAAGTATCCTATATAATAAAAAGCCAGCAACCGAATGGCAAGCGTCCAGAACTGGCCAAGCAGTCACTATGATGCACACTGACCACCAGGGGGCAGACGCTCAACGAAGGAGCTGCCCCCTATTGGTCAGTGCGCAGCGCCGCTAGGCTGACCAGGATGAGTGGCACTCTCACAGCAGGCTGATCCCCGCAGGCCATGCCCCCCCACCAGTGCACGAATCCCGTGCACCAGGCCTCTTGTCTTTAATAATTTTATGACTCTAAAACCCTATAAGTCCATGAATCTATGCTTTGCAGAAGATAGGCTATCATTGAATATATTGGTCACATTGCCTTCTACTTGAATGAAAAGAAAAAAAGTTTTATTTCATCTTTGGAAAAATCATCAGCTACTTGAGACAAGCTCTATTCCCTCATTTCTGACATTGGAATCCTACTTTTAACCTCTTTTAGTGATGTTAATATACTTAGAAAATATAATATAAAGCCACATAGAACAAATCATGGAATAAATGAAATACACGTCTGACTTTTTTGGAAAGGTCTCTGAGAGGATGAATTCTAAAGAATGACAAAAACACTACAAGCCAAACCACACAGTGTAAGCCATCCTGTTGAGTATCCAAAAGTCACAGGAGCATGCTTTTCTTCAATCTCTAACATTCCAGAAAGATCTGCAGCTATGGGCTGCACTAGACCATCTCAAGGAAGAAGTCATTAGAGGGCATGTTTTCCTGGAGGGGCTGGCCAGATCATACTCATCTTTGTATCTCCCATACCACCTTAAATGACGTTTTATATTTAGCAACTTAACATGTCTACTGATTAAACATATTTCTAAAATGTCCTATCAAACAGAATTTCAGAGAATGGCTCTCTGAAGTTTCTTTGTTCCCTGTCACCTCCACTCATCCCATTATTATTATTATGAAACTATGCAAAAACCCCTGACTCTAGGTGTTGGCCAATGTTATGCTCCACAAAGGATAAGATATGGTCATATTACGCCATAATCAGAAGATGAGAATAACAGAGGCCATGAGGTCTAGGCCTCCATCAAGAATCTATCACTAATGCACTGGGTGAGACTGGGTGAGTCAACTGCTCTCAGCCACAGCAAAGAAAGGAATAAAATAGAATGTTTACTTTGGTTCTTCCAGTTTTGTTACAAATCTGTAATAAACAAATGCCAACCCACAGCCCGGGGGCTGTCTTACACTTTTCAGACATATTTTATATATATATCTCAGGAAGCAGGTATGGGGAAAAGAAAAATAAAAAACCAAATCCGGTATTTTTGTTAACTATATATTGCTCCTATGTTTAAAAGTAAAAAATATTATGTTCTCCGAAACAGCTAAATAGGCATTGTAATTAAGAAATACATGAGGGCACTTTAGTCAACCAACAACACTGAATTTGATATTAATATTTTGAAAAATAAATTGTCACAGCCCTTTTTGTTAATGATACCAATGAATTATGGCACCTTCCCATGGCCAGGTTGGTAATTCTTGTCATATAAAATTTCAGTGGTGTTCAGTACACAGCCTGCATTCTTCACCTTACCACTACACATGTCCATAACTTTTCAAGACCAACACACATTTGGTGGAATGTATATTTGCTAAGCTTATAGTGTATTAACCCAATCATTTCTGGGCCTTATAATTAAGTGAAGGATTTTGTGTTCTATCTTTATAATAAAATGGACATTTCCTATTAAATAGTTCCTATTTAAATAGTTTTACTATTTCAGTTCAAAAGTGTAAAACTACTTAAAATATTTGTAATGGATTAAATTTATAGATCTAAAAAAACAGTACAAAACAAGTAAAAAATCAAAATAAGAATTTTTAATTCTCAATGCATAAATTATTTGCTTAAAATCCCAAACTTCAGTTTTAGTTCTGAAATGACAAAACAAGCATTCAAAGGATGCTTGTTCTTCCATACCTTCCAGGGAAACCACCTAATGATAAGTTTTTGCTTACTGACACATTTTCAATTGTTGCTTTTATAAGAAGTGTTGGTATTTTCCTATTGCTTTCTCACTTCATACATCATCTGGGCTTTCCCTCATTTCTTTACAGCTCAAAGCTTTTTCTCATCTGAAGCCATTGTTTGCTTGACATGAAAAAATAGACTCTAGTAAAACTAATTACATCAGATGAGGGAAAAACCTAAATCTCAATTATGGAATCATTAATTTTAAAACCATTAGGTAGAATTATCATACTTGAAGCAGTGCTTCTTCATTCAACAATTTATTTTAAGCTATATTTGTGATCTTTAATATCTTCACTCTTTACCTTTTTATAGCAAGTGTCTCTAATCGACTCATTTAGTCAATAATTATTCATGCATTACAAATTACATGCCAGGCATTGATCTATGATCTGGGTTTATAGTATTAAATAAAACACAAAATTTCTGCTCTCATTTAGCTTATGTTTTGATGGGGGAAGAAGATAATACACAGGTAAACACATAACTTCAGGTTGAGAAGGGGGCTGAGAAGATAAATAGAGCATGGTGAGAGTGAGGGTCACAGGGTTATACTGTTTTGAATAGAGTGGTTATGGAAGACTTGGTAAAATAACATCTGGGCAGATGCATGTGAAAATAAAATAAAAAACAAACCCATCTTGGCCTTAGACCTTAGCCATATTCCCCACATTAGCTTCACCATCAACAGAGCTAATATTTTGATCCATCTCTAACTCTGGTTTCTCATCTGAAGAGCCAGAGAGCAGTGGTTCTCAACCTCAAATGATTTTGCCCCTAGGAGATATTGGTCAACGTCTGAGCATTTCTTTTCTTTTTTTTATTGTTGACAATATTACAAATGTCCCCCATTCCTCGCCCTCCTTTGCCCCACTTTACCCAGCCCCACCCACCCACCCAACCCTGTGTCCACAGGCTGTGTATATGTATATATGCTCTTTGGTTAATCTCTTCCTGTTGCCGCCCTGAGCCCTACCCCCCAACCCCCGCCCCAAGATTGTCACAACTGGAAGGAAGTTGCTATTTGCTATACTGCTAAATATCCTGCAATGCACAGGGACAGTCCCCACAACAACAAATTATGTCGCCCAAGATGTCAATAGGACAAGGTTTAGAAAGAAATCCTGCCACAGAGGACAAGGCATGCCTGGCCTCTCCCAAACCCTCCACAACTCCCTCAGAAAAAACAAACAAGGGCATCTCATCCACTAAGATGTCTATGCAGAGCTTATTTTTAAATGTCTCAGTGATTCATTAAAGCAAGATATATTCACAAATATTTTATTACTTCAGTTTAAATAACTGCTTACAAGTAAAAGCCCTATCATTGCTATTTCAAATATCCTGTAATTAAAATGTGCACTAACTTCAAGAGTACCCAGTTCAAATCATTGAATTTTTAAAATGTGTTCCTACTCCAATGAGCAGTTTGAATGAAAGATTTCAGACAGTGATGACTGTTAGGATAGCGAGAAGAAGGGAGACCATGAGAAAACTACTTGACTGGCAAGAGTTAGTTCCCTATGCAAATACTTAGCTATACACCACTAAGAAACAAGCAGAAAATAACACCTGGTTAATTTAGTTTGAAAGCGAAGCACCTAAGTAGTTTTCAACACTAACATATTCGGTTTGTAATGTGTCATTGAAAAATCTGGTTGGTATTAAGGACTTCTATAATTTTAACTCATGAACAGATTTGTGAAAACTATTTTAAAATCCCATCTGTCATAACATCTCTTCCAATCCAAGTGTAATCACAAGTTTAAGAGGAAAGAGAGAAAAAGACATTCTATTTGTTTCTTACTTAAGGCAAACATGGAGATAGACTTTCACATATCAATTGCAAAAATCTCTTCTACACCATCTAAGAGCAATATATCTTAAACATTCTGCCACTGGAAAAAGAGCAATGCCTGCTTATCACACTGTCACCATGAAAACTAGTGAGTGACAGGATGCAGAAGCTAACACTGTGGAATGCATTGTACATAATGGTGAGTGGATTGGACAGTTGGGAGGACACATGGCCAAGTTAAGGGCATGAGTTTTAGAGCCAAGGTTGAGTCCTTTTTACCACCAATTGCCTGAAGAATAACCATGGGCAAGTTCCTTAAGCTCTCCATAAGCACCAGCTTCTTCAGGTCAGTTGGGGGTAATGGTCATCAAAGTTCCCCCCAGGACTGTCATCAGGATTAAACAAGGCAACATCTGAGAGTACTTGCACTTCACTGGGTGCTGCATAAGGTTTCAATAATGACTGACAGCTGTTAGTGCTGTCATTAGCTGCATGTGGATTGAAATGATTCTGCCTTTTCTTCAGCATCAAAATCCATATCCAACGATCTGAATCATAGTGAAGAGATCTCAGATCTTTGCTTGCCAAAGGCCCCTGAAAACCTGCAGTTGTCTTCCCTGGACATTACCTGAGGATCTTTGCACTGGGAGCAGTGACTGCTGGGAAGGTGCAGAGCAATGCTGGTTCCGTTCTTCCATACCACCCTGCTCAGTCTTCTCTGCCCTCTGACCTAAGTACTTGGGTAACAAGATGATAATGGACCAACCATTGAGGAGAAGGGAGAGGTGGAAGAAAGGAAATAACAAAAAAATATTAAAGGCTTGGGTATATTACCATCAATGGCTGGCGATCTACAGCCTGATCTGTGTGCAAACACACAGCTGATGGGCAACCACAGCTAAAATCCAAAACATCCCAAGTGTACCATCTACAGAACTGTCAGTTCCACTCTCCTAGAAAGAGAGGTGGCTTAAAGACAAAAAACATATTTTTATTTAAATGCACTAGAGAATCTGTCTTAAAGTGTATTTTATACTTCTTTAACTATTGATCTTATGACATAACCAAGAAGCACATTTATGAGAAACAAGGAATGTTCGAAGCAGCTAAATTAGGATGGGGTCTTGTTTATTAAGTGCTGCTATTCCCACCATACCCCAAAGTATCTCCTCCCATTGAGCATTTCCAAGATACTAGGGTTAGATTTCAAATTGAGACTGTACAAAGACAATGGAGTTTCCGACAGAACCCCAAAAGGTGAAGTTCTTACTGATCATCTGAGGAGATACTGGAGGGACCACAGTTTTAAACAGTGACATAAACAATCCTATTATTTTCCAACTAAAAGTGCAAAATAAACTGGAGGTTCGCTGCAGTTGTTTGAATTTAGGCAGTTAATTTAAAACCTGGGATTGGGTTATTTTCTAATCGATTTAATTCTGCGTGTTTAAATGGCTTGCTTTTTAAAAGTAAACTTTAGCTATTCCTTTTTAAAAAAAATAGTTTATTGATTTTTTAGTGAGAAGGGAGAGGAGGAGAGAGAGAGACATCCATGTGAAAGTGAAATGTCAATAGGCTGCCTCTTACATAATCCCTACAGGAATGTGCCCTGACCTGGAAACGAACTGGCAACATTTCAGTGCACGGGATGATGCCCAACCAATGGAGCCACTCTGGCCAGGGTGGCTTGCCTTTTTAACATTAATATACTGAACAGCTGATAGGCTTACCAAACTGGAAGATTTTATTTTTCTTTTAGTAAAGATACCATAAAACTATACAAAATGAACATTGCTATGAATCATGCCAATTTTTATGTTTCAGGTTATGCACTTCCAAGTTGTATGTATTAGCTAGAAAAATATCAATGACTAAAGTAGCCAATTCATTTACCCTGACAACTGAAAACAACTTAAGTTCACAATCTTCAGGAGGCCAGGGAATTGAGACTGCTCAACCTGTAAACTCTGTATACTTCCCTTTCAACACTTTAAAAATGTGCCCCACCAGTTTTAAGAGAGACAAGGTGCTGATTACCCTCACTGGTTAGCCAAGACATGAAGTAGAAATTTCTGGCACTAGAGGTTCTCACTCTAAATATGTGCTTCCTTATGGTGAAGCTCCTGGGGCTACAGGAAAGGGAGGGGTGGCAGTCCAAAAATGCATTAACAAACATTTTTCTTCCCTCTTAGTCCATGATCACTTGATTCAATTTATGGATGCCCAATCTCTGTTTAAGCTTAAATCCTAAGGTACTAAAGCTAATTTATGAAAGCTCTCATGTAAGCAGCCTGAAAACCAGCTTAATAAACAGGTATTACTCACCATCAGCAAGTACCTAATAAATTTGTCTGAACACAGGTGAAGAGGTAATAAAATCTACTTGAAAATTTCCATGGACTTGTAGGATCATGTGCTTCTTTGCAGTAATGAAACAGAAGTGTTCACATCATTTAATAAAACAAGTCGTTGACATGATTTTGTATGTTTGCAGGACAAAATCATACTGAATATAAAGAATATCCTGCACAATTTTTGCTAAGTTGAATACTTTAAGGACAAATCCACTTTTCTAGATGATTTTCATGGCTGCTGTAAATATTTTGAAGAATATTCCTTTGTTTCGAGGTGTCAACAGCTCTCGTCGGTCTTTTTGCCTGATGATTCTTAGTATGTTTTAGAAATATGTTTATTGACTTCGAGAGGAAGGGCGAAGAAGAGGGAGAGAGAGATAGAAACATCAGTGATGAGAATCATTGATAGGCTGCCTCCTGCACACCTGCTACTGGGGATCGAGCCCATAACCCGGGCATGTGCCCTGTTCAGGAATCAAAAGATGATGACCTCCTGGTTCATAGGTCAACGCTCAACCACTGAGCAACACCAGCCGGGTGATTCTTAGTATTTTTGATGAACGAGAGGAACCGAAGCTTTCCTAGTGAACGAAGGGAGAGGTATGTGTTGGAGAAAACTGGAATGTTTCATGACTCCCTTCTAACTTATCCCCATCATCATCTCACTTCTTAATACCAGGTATCTTAGTACAAATGAGGGGAAACACCATGGTTCTCTGTACTCATATATACAATAAGGGACCACGACTACAGAGTACTACATACATTTGCCTCCCCTGTATTTAAAATAACTCAGTTGCAGGCACCTAATGGATAAGGCATTGGCCTCCTAGAATAACACAGTGGCATCCTGACCCCTCCTCACCTATCCTGTGTTCAAGAAGCACAGCAGAATTCCCATGTTCTCCACTGAGAAATCAACACACGGAAAGACTACCTCAGAGGCAACTGGGAAAGAATCTCCCCCCAGTTTCCAATTCTAAGCAGGTTTTACATGGTGTCTTTTTCTAAACTGCTTGTAAGGGCAATTTATGAGCTCCTGATTGCTATAACATATTGTGCTCTTAAAAAGAAAAAAGAAAAAACAGTAATAGTAGTTTGGCTCCTTGTTGGCATTCCATTTTTTATAGATTATTATATTGTCTTCAAGCTGGGTTGAGTCTGAAATTAATATAATTAGCCTCCTGCTCAGCTGCAAGCATCTATTTTCCATTCTCATTCGTCTTTCCTCTCTGCCCCTGCCGACAGACCTGGAAAGGAAAGAAACCTGTGTTCCGTGGTCTAACAGTCAGTGCTAGTTCCCAGACTTCTGTTCTAGAAGCCAGTATCAGTCGAATGTGAAAACAACTCGAGAAATCACAGGAGACCCTTCACCGCCAACCGGCTTGCTTTCCATAAATAGCACTTACCCTTTCTGTTTAAAATGTTATAAAAACATATCAGGAATATCAGACGGACAAATGATCAGATAAAAACTGGCCACAAAGGCTTGAATCAGGACAGGAAATCTCATCGTGAGATAGAAGTGGGAAAGGGGAAATTCAGTATCCAATTTTGGAGCCATCAATAATAAAACACAATATTCCAAATGTAACAGGATTCCAAACACCCCCCCCCCCCCCCCCCCCC
>NW_006291231.1:5586193-5591727 GCF_000327345.1 Myotis davidii
ATAAAGTAATGCATTTCCCCATGCCTAATTCAAGCATCGTTTTTGAAACACAGTGGAGGAATTCTTGTTATTCATACTTTCTGAAGCGTCCTGGCCGATCACATATAGGCTTACTTTTGGCTAAAAGTACATATACACAGTTTAAACTAGAAAACTGGAGGGTCACTCTATTTTTCACACTTGAAGAAGAAAATTTAAGCTTACCAAAGTGTGATTTTATTCTGAGACTCTCTTAAGTTCATCAGTTTCCTACTCAAACTATGTAAACCCAAGCACGTAAAATGGAAGACGACCCAGGACTCCAGTTTCCCATGACTCAGAGGGAAAGGTGAACATGGAGGCCTTTGGGCCACATGGAGCACACATACGGGATGGATGTGGCCCACTTGTTCTAAAAATAAGGAATTTTACAAAAACATCCATAGTTTTGTCTCCTCTTGAAAATCAGATGTGGAGAATGTGGCACTACCTTCCCAAATGATCACAAACGCAGCTGCTTCCTTCAGACTAGGCCTACCCATTCAGCGGGTGCCAGTTTCCACCACTCCCCACGTCGTAACAGCCAAGTCCCCCGCTGGTATCCAAGTACTTCCTGCCTCGGCACGCACAGGACTTTAGGATCCCTGCCCTCGAAGCAGAGGTGCGTGTGAATCCTGCTATAAACGCTTATGTTTAGCCCATAAAGAGGTTTTAGGAAATGAGCATTCCCTGGAAGACTTGGGCCAACAGACTCGAATAACACACAAAACCTCATTCCAATACTGTGGGGATCTAAAATAACGTTGAAACCTGAAAGTCTTTATTAAATCGTTCTACAGTTATGAGTTCTCAAGATCTGATATTAGTACTTGATTTCTGACTTCACTGTAGGAAAACAGAGAACTCAAAGGCATCTTTAATGTGGTTTTCACTCCGTTATAATTGTCAGTGTCAGCACAGCTAATATATGTAAGCATAGATATGAAATGGCCTGTGGCCATTTTAATACCCAGAACAATAAAAATAACAAATGCTTAGTTGGTCTCAACTGTAGCACAAGTGGTATAATCTAGTTTATAGATGTTTAGGTTAATGCTGATAAATTGTGAATATGTATTTTTAAGCTGAGTGACTTGTTAATGAACACTCATGCATGCATATGTGTTCATGATGTATCAAAATCTTTGTTTATATAATGATATCCTTATTTCTACATTTCAAAAAGCAAACATACTGTCATCTGTTTTTAATACTAAAGTCCCAAATAATTTATAATGCAGCTATACAATATATATGTATACATTAATATACTGAATCAACAACACAGAAATATCTGTTCCACCCAACTGTTCTCAAAATCCCCCATTAAATTAATATTGAGGTAAAACCAAAGACATAAGAATAAAGTAATAGCTGCTTGAGAAAAGGCTTATAAAATACTTCAGATGGTGATTATTTGACATTTACTTCGTTATATAAAAGAATGCATGTGACTACATATACTACAATGCCTTTCCTTAGTCTGTATTTTACTATAGAAAGTAAAATATTATCTGAAAATCTGACAAATATCTTTAAATTCTCCTGGGTTATCCACCACAAGCAGTACCCTATTAAAATAAACAAAGGAACAAGAGAACCTTGTCTATTTCAATTGTGCTGTCAACAGCAAACCAGAGGAAGCCCGACATGCAGAGCAATGGAAGTGTTGTATCATTTGTAACCTGAGTCAACTGGGTGGGGGGTGGGGGTCAGTCAACCATATTCTCTCTCAGAATATAGAACACAGTATATATAGTTCAGGCATTTTAATCAAATGAGAAGCCCACAGGAAGTTATTCTAATCTAAATGAGGTATACATTCATTTCAAATGTCACATACTTCAAGTGTATCTACTTATATTTTTCCTAATAGCCACTCAAATGGTTTCTTTCTACTGGTTCCAGAATTTGCTCATAATAAATAAGATCATTATAATGGAGGGTCATTCAAAGGCTAGTTTGTTTCTGTACTTAATACACACACACACACACACATTTTTCTTTCCGCATGTTAATCTCACCGAAGGGGAAGTAAGCATGGGACAGGGAATCAGTTTCACCTCTGTCTCCCACCACATTTTAGCAGCAGGAGCTTCTGTTCCCTGCCAAATCATCTATTAGATGGGGGAAGAGGTATAGGGCAAAAGTCATCCCAGAACAGGCCTGTTTTCATAGGATGCTGGGTCCCTGTCATCAGCACTACAGTCCTGCTTAAGTGGAGATAAAAATACATGCCACTTACCTATAGAAACTGTGGCAAGGGTCAAATGCAGTATACACTAAGTTTAAAGTAAAATTTCTGAGTTTTTTAAGGACAAAATGCTGGATAAGGAAACAGGTAAAACTAGGGTGAAAAGTTTTCTATTGAAACAGAAAATCTTTGGCTAAGGTTCAAGGGTCAGAACCAACAACACGGTATAGGACCAAGAAAAAGAACTTACCTTTGGACAGGCTTGGCTTAGAGTCATGGCTACACCACTAAGTAGCTGTGTGATCTTGGACAAGTCACTTAGCCTCTCTGAATTCGTGTATTTATCAGTAGAATCAGGGCAACAGTACTGTCCTCACAGGGGAGTAATACAGACTAAATTATATGTTAAGTTCCTAAAAAAAGACTAATACAGTGCATAAGACTAAAACTGACTCACTTTATTTATCTATTATTAGTTGAATCACTTTATCTATTATACAACACATATTTTCTCTTGATAACCAATACATAACTAAATATGACCTCTTTCTCTTTTCTATACAAAAAAGGCTTATTCAGGTAACAAAATTTCTTTTAGCTTTATTGCCTAAAATGAGACAACTATATATAGTATAACTTAAATGTCTACAATAAAATGGAGAAATTATTTTTTATTATTTCAATTTTTTTCTTAGAATGTCAAAACATTTTAGTCGGTTACTATAGAAAATACTGCTGTGTGTTACCCAGATTCCCTTTCAAGACCAAAGAAATTATTCCCTCAGCTGCTGGGAAGGAGCACCTTCAGCTGTCCACCTTCTCTGGGAACTGCCCTTAGCTAGAGAGAGCCTGTAGAGCAGCGGTTCTCAACCTGTGGGTCGCGACCCCTTTGGGGGGTCGAACAACCCTTTCACTGGGGTCGCCTAAGACCATCAGAAAACACATATATAATTACATATTGTTTTTGTGATTAATCACTATGCTTTAATTATGTTCAATTTGTAATAATAAAATTGGGGGTCACCACAACATGAGGAACTGTATTAAAGGGTCACGGCATTAGGAAGGTTGAGAACCACTGCTCTAGAGGCCCACTGTATCCAATGACTGGCTGGCATGGGCTTGCACAGGCCAGGTCCTCTTGCCCCAACTCAGTACACTGCTGAAGAGCACCCTCTACAGGTCACCCGAGGCCTTTGGTGACAAAGAATCAGCCCAACTTCTGCCCATATCTGCTTCCTTCTCCTCCTTCCACAGGTGTTGACCCCAAGAAAAGTCTCTAACTTCCTCCAGAGTCTGTTTCCTAGGGAACCCTGATGTACAGCAGTAAAACCATCTGCCTGAACTCATTGCACTTTAAAGGTTACTAAGGTCTGGCTTCCTGTACCATCATAACTAAAACACATTTTATTGTTCATAAGAGCTGATGCATCTGCTTTCTCTACAACTACAAATAGGTACTTTTAATTGAGGAAGATGAGAGAAAAAAATAAAAACAGGTTAATTTAGCCACATGGTTAGTTTTCCCCAGTTGATCAGGGAATTGAGTGGTTAATTGAATTAAACAGTTATTTGTACATTGTAGAGACAATGGCTCAGATATGGCAGATGAAGTAGCCTTTCTTTTGGGTCCTTGGAAATTGTTCAACTCAAACGTCTCTATAAAACATGTTTTCCCCTTAACAACTATATTTCACTAAAGATGAATGCTAAAACATTAGGTTTGTTTCTATTTAAAATAAGATAATACATAATCTTCATTTTCAATAAAAAAGAAACAAGGAAAATTTCTTAAAAATATGTAGTTACATTGCCTCAGTCTTCCTCCCACCTTTTCAACGATGATAGTTGTTACAAGGGAAGGAGCTTTGTCAAATGCATTTGAAAGCATCTTCCAGCCAAATCTACACTGATTTAATGACGTCTCTGGCAATTCAATAACATTTCCTGAAAACTGCAGAAACTACATCCACACCTATAGGGTCAACATCCCTTTGCCCAAGGGGCATAAGTTGAAAGAATCATTCACTGGACACTTACTCAAAATCAGTGATTTATTCATTTGTATATTGTGACAATAAAGTATTTTAAACTCTATTTAATCTTTGTAAAGTTGCATATCTAAAAAGATATTTTTCAATTGCAGAATAAAACTTTTAAAAGAAACAATTTTTCTAATATAAATCCAAAATTCCTAGATGAGGCCTTTGCTATTATTTTCCCTCACTCAATTTTACTACCTAATGTCCACGAACATGAACCTGTGTGCCCTTTTACTTGTCACCTCTGCTGTAACTGTCTTGATATAAATTACTCAGGTATTGACCTTAAGCAAAGACTTGACTAACTCACTTTTTCATACAATATACTCCGACAAATCATCTTAATTTGTAACCCATGTCTGAAAGAGACAATACAGTGTCATGATGAAGAGTGTGGGCTTGGTCTGAGGTCTCCAGGTTCAGTTCCCAGCTGGGCCTCCTGTTAGCTATGTGACTTAAGCAAGTCACTTAAAAACTTTCTATGCTTCTTTTTTCCCCCATCAGTATAGTGGTGATGTTAATCATTCCTATCTCACTGGGTTATTGTGAAAATTCAATTAGTTGACTTATGTGAAGCATTTAGGGCAGTGCCTGCACATGGTAAGCTTGTGTTCGCTATAATTAGTGTGCCATTCTATGTTCATTTTCCTTGAGTTCCTCTTCTTACAACCTCTCTGGAGAATGCTAGCCCGCTACAGCATCCTCTGACATTGCTACCGGACCCATCCTCTTGATTAACTCTCTTCTTTACAAAGCTCAGTTTCCGTATGGATCTACTTTCTCTTGTGGCTGCCATCTCCTCCATAGCCACCATAGTATATATTCCATTGCCCCCTTGTTTCTGAATTATCATCATCTGTCTCCCACTGTGGCCTATAAAATGTAAACTGTGATTTTCTAACATTGGTAGATTTCCATTCATAACCTGCAAGGCATACAAAAGGCAGGACTGCTACTCTTGTGCCATCTTGCACTGGCTTTTTTCATGAGTTATACAGGGCCGAGCAAACATAGGTTTACACTTGTGAGTACGTGAAACACAGTTTATTCTTGTATTATTATTTATTAATTATTATATTATTCCCCATATGAACAACTGTAAACCTGCTTTGCCCCACCCAGTATCATAAAAGCACTGCCTTGGTTAAATTTGGCAAAGAGATACCATAGTTTGCATGCTCAAAGGAAATGGTAGACCAACTAGAATGTAGGATGTAAAGATGCAAATTAAATATGCGCTTGAATTTTGAAGAGCCACTGTTTTTCTGGCATTCAGATAT
>NW_006291231.1:5591797-5604362 GCF_000327345.1 Myotis davidii
ATTTATCTAAAAGTGAGTTTTATCTTGGCTCATAAATAAACAGTGACATCCCAGCAATTTGAACAGCTCAGCATCACCTTCTGCTGCAAAGCTCATTTTACAATTACAGAAACACATGCCCTTGGTGTGCCATGTTGCTTAATCTTTGATTTATAGCTCCTATCTTTAGGCTAACCCCTTTCTGTAAACTACACAAAGTTGTACGAGCTCAGCTATTTCATTCTTATTTCTAATCTTAATGGGTTATTTTCTCCCTAGTGGCCATGTCTCTCTACCAAAAAGGTTAGAGAGAAATTACTCTTTCAATTTACCAAATACTAGTCGGTGTCTTTGTGTTCTCAGGGTCTGAAATAAGTAGTGCATTTCCCTGGCTAGCTCTTCCAGAAAGCCCTTCCCTTCTGCCCCTGTCCCTCCCCTGGCTTGCTCTGCGGTGCCTCACAGCAAGCCTTCAAGGCAGTGCTGCCTGCTCTCCCTCTTTCGCCAGGCTCCCGCAGCCAGCAGGCTAGGCAGAAGCAAATTAAAATGGCACAGGAGGATGGTTCCTCCTCCAGTTCCATTTCGTCTGCCTTTCAGCCGCAACACTTGGATGGTTAGAATCACTCCCAACTTCCCCCACAGTCTATCTAAAGCTCTAGGTCTTGTCACACAAGTCAGGGAACACTGGAGATGTCTTTTGTGGCAATGCATGTAATTTGAAGTGTGAACCCTGAGAAAGAAGACACCTACTAAAAAGGGTTCCTGGTGACTAACTGGGCTCAAATTACAAAACACACACACACACACACACACACACACACACACACACACACACACAGAGCCGAGCAGCCATTTCTATACATGGCCTCTCAAGCAAACTGCCCTTCAGGGAGAAGCCTGCACTGAACTCCCCGCCTCTGCAGTGAACTGCCTGCCTGTACTGTGTTTTGGCCCTCTGAGCGAGCCCTTGTTAAGGAGTTCCTGGAATCCAATAGGACTGAGACTTTCCCCATCCAATTGGAGCTGTGTAGCTCCACCCAACCAGAGCCGTTCTTTTCTGACCAATGAGGGTAGCAGTGCCTTTTGAACCAATTAAACTGCGAGGATTTGGAGTCCTCATTTGCATGAAGACAAAGCAATCAGAGACCAGGGGTGGGAACTTCTGTCCATAAAAGCCACTACCCTCTGGCTCTAAGAATGCACTTTCCCTTCCCACAGAAGACTTTGTTTCCTGGCTGGAGCTGAAACACAGAAGACGTCTTGCAGGAGAGCACAGTGGAGCAGACCAGCGGAGCGCGGAGCGGACTGAAAGGAGCAGAGCAGAGCTGTCTAGCCAGAAAGGGGACTGGCCTCTGGGCTGCCTGGCCCCAGGACTGCCTCACAGCAATGCTGTTTTCACTGAGTACAATTTCCCTCTTCTCACCCTAAATTGGGGATTCCTATTGGCTTGAAATGGCACTCATGACCATCAGTTGACGGGAGGAAATCTGTGGTCTTGCTCAAGGCCCAAGATATGAGACTAGGTTCTTATGTCTTCCTTCTCCTGTAAGTGAACATTACTGACTTGGCAGGTATATGCCAAGGTTTGTGTTTTAGGGTTGTTGCTAATGACTTGTTGCATTATAGATGGATTTTCTTCTCTGCTTTTGATTATTTTGTTGTTATGTGGAAGGCAGAAGAAATATATTTTTACTCCAACATTTAAAAATATGAGTGTATAACTTCCATAAAAATATAGAAAGATGCTGATCATACAATACTAAGTGAAAAAATGCAGGCTACAAAATAATCTATCCAGGATGACACATAATTATGATATCAAATACAAGAAGGGGTAACACACCAAAACGTTAACTCACTGTCTCAGAGTTGAGTGATTTCACATTTTTCTATTGATACTTCCTTGTAGTTTCCAAGTTTTTTATTTTTAGACAAGTGTTACATTTTCAGCAAACAATGTGCACAAAATGCACTCATCTGGCAGCACAGCTCATTTAGGACTCTCTGCTAAGCACAGGCTTATATCTGTACACTTATTCATTCAACAAATATTTACTCAATTTCTGCTATGGGCCAGGTGTTGTGCTAAGTTTGGGGAATATAGTAGTGAACAAAGAAAAGTCCTCATATCAGCTTACAAGCAGTGGGGGGAGTTAGATAATAAATAAGCAAATAAACATAGGCTATGTTAAGCTGGGGTAGGAGCTATGACAGAAAAAAAATAACATGAGGTAAAAGTAAAAAGAATGATAGCAGACTGAGAGGAGACACCAAATGTACTGAGTCTGTATCCATAAAAAAAAACACACAAAAAAACAGAGAAGTCAAAGAAGCTATAAAAGCATGCAACAAATATTTACTCAATTTCTGCTATGGGCCAGGTGTTGTGCTAAGTTTGGGGAATATAGTAGTGAACAAAGTCCTCATATCAGTTTACAAGCAGTGGGGGGAGTTAGATAATAAATAAGCAAATAAACATAGGCTATGTTAAGCTGGGGTAGGAGCTATGACAGAAAAAAAATAACATGAGGTAAAAGTAAAAAGAATGATAGCAGACTGAAAGGAGACACCAAATGTACTGAGTCTGTATCCATAAAAAAACCCAAAAAAACAGAGAAGTCAAAGAAGCTATAAAAGCTTCACTATCATGCTTATTCAGTGTTTATTATTGGTTGGGCAGTCATTAAGCCAACAATTTTATTTTTATTTCTGGACAATTCTCCTTAAGGACACAACACTTTTACCTTGAAATACATAGGGACTAATGATATGTTCTGAGCATTTGGAAAATAGCATTTTTTAAGGGTTCTTCCTGGTAAGATGTTTGACTATATGGCTAAAATAATGACTAGTAAAAAGAACCACTTAATGAACATTCAAAACAAATGAACTTGAGAATCCCAACCAAAAAGGAATTAACTAGGTACCATATTTTAATACACTGTGTGCATTAAGTGAATGTTCACCACTAACATTTATTTGTTCTCCTCACTAACTTTTACAGAAATTGTGTGTGTGTGGGGTGGGGACCAATGCCCTTAGGCTGCACCCTAACCAAATTCCTTACAGTGGATTTTAGTATACACAATTGTCATTTTTAATATAAAATAAAGCAAAATTTCTTCTGTTATAACACATCTGCAAAACACGATGAAGGCCAATCGAAAATAAGAGCTGAAGTACAAACACAGTAAGTGTTCCCATTCCCACTATTGCTAAGGAATGAAGCTGAACATGGAGGTAAACCCATATTTCACTGAATGCTGGCTATATCCCACTATGCTACAGTAGCACATGCTTTTCTTTTTTCATTCAATCTTGAACACACCCCAACAATGAAGGTGCCTCCATGTTAAAGGTTAATAATTTGTCCCAGATCCTATAGCTAGTTAATGGCTGAGAAAGAATTCAAACTAGGCACTGTGATTCCGGAGTCACACTTTTAACCATTACTCTCTACCTACAATCCCTAAGCTTCCAAGTCAAAGGTTTGTTTCACCTAGATAGTTGGTCCTCTAGTCCAATAAACTTGTTGCACTGAAGTTATTAAGATTTGTTAAATACAGTAAGTTCTACAGCAAGTTCTAAAAAACACATTCTGGGCTTTCTAGTCTCCCTCCCTCCCTCCCTCCATCATCCTTTCCCCCACCCATCCATCCATCCAGTATCTCTAGAAATCATTATAATGAATTCTTACTTGGTTTCTACTGTCTCTACCTTAGTACAGATCTCTTAAATTGTCACTTGCTTTGCTAAAATACTGTCTTGACTGAACTCCATGTAACATTTCTGTTGCCTAATTTTGGCTTGATTCTGTTTTTCACCTTTAAAGGATATAATGCATGGAAATAATTTAGCACCTTGCCTCATCTGTAATAGTGCTTTGTAAAAACGATTATTTTTGCTATACCTCTGTGCCAGACATGAAGCTAAGCACATGACTAAGACATGGTAACTGGCACTGAGGAGCCTGAAGTCTAGTGGAAACAGAGAAAAGTAAACAATCTATCACCACACAGTTGTGGAAACACCTTACCCTAATGTGAGTGGAGGCAGAGGTCAGGAGGAGTGAGGTGACGGGGTAACAAGGCTGGGAACAGGAACAGGAAATTTCCCAGGACATTAATACACTACTTGTAGGAATTGCAGGGAGCTTCAAGTTGATTCATGAGTCTGGAGAAGGGGAGAGGATAAGCCATGGGATCCAGGAGGCTGGACAGATGGGCAGGGCCCAAATCATAAGGGCTTTATGCTAAGGATTTTGGATTCTATCCACAGGCAATGAAAACTCACTAAAAATTTATTAGCACGGTCATTAATGCAATCAATCTTAGAAAGATCAACTTGGTAGCAGTGGGGGAATTGATAAAAAATGGGTGAAGTTGGGTAAATAGGTTGCTGCCATAATCAAAGGGAAAATACGACAATCTGAATAAAGACACTAAAAAGGGGAATGGAAAGAAAACAATAATGTTTAGAGTAAATGAATAAATAAGGCAATTTTGAGAGGAGGGACTTAAGAGAAAAGTACTATGGATGATATCCTTGAAAATTGGGGTCATTCACTAAACTAAGAAATTGGGACAGAGCCAAGATTTTGAGGGAGAGGTGATAAATTTATTTTCTGGGGTGTAGACTCTGTGAGAACTGATGAACCATCAAAATGTGGACACCCAGAAGACAGAAAGGATCTCTATCCCAGGGCTAGAAATAAAAATTGGAGGTCAGGTGATAGCATAAGCCTTGAGAATGGATGACACAAGAATCTATGCAGGGTTATTTATTAATATCACTCATTGAAAAAGATTTATAAGCTCCCTTCTTTCTGTAGTGGGAAATGGATCAAGATTTGGCTCCAGTTGTCCTTTTAACATTATCTCCTGCGATACCATGCCATATATCTTACTGTGAAGTCACATCAAAATACGACTTTCCAAGTCTGTCAGAACCCAATGCCCTCCCCTAAATTTTCTGCCTGGTGAACTCTCACTTGGCCTTTCACTCTCAATCAAATGTTACTTTTCCTGAGAATCTGACCACCTTTTCTTGATAATCTCACCACCTTCCTCTCAATTCCAGGTGAAGTTCATAGCTCCCTCCTCCTTCCTACTATATTGCACTCGATCCATGCCTGTGCTGTTGATATACAACTTTTCTTCTCCACTAGATAGAAACATGTTCCTTCCTATAAATAAAAGACTGCATCTACACAGTAAATGGTACCAATGCATGGTTATAGAATGACTGCATGATGTGTCTTCTATCTGCAAGCACCACCAATTACCCTACTTTAAAAAACCTATGAGGACTTCTGCTTGGTGCGCAACCACAGAAGGTTTTTAGGCATATAATGTGCTATTTTCAGTGTGCTCTACTAAGAAGTGTTTCTAATCCCATGAGGTTAGAACTCATGCCAAAATAACTAATGTGGTGAAAATAGTGTAATCATTTAGAATAATAATTACTATGAATACACTAGTTCCTCTAAGTGAAAATGCCACTGTATTTCACTAAGGCAAAAATAAGAAGAGATGAAATCTAAACAGAAGTAGAGGGCTGGAACAAAGCAATAGGGCGACCCACTAGGATCAATTAGGAGATCGTTATGGCACTTTGGTGTACTATCTCCAGAAAGGACAATTCAAAGATGATAGATGATAGTGTACCTGAGTTGACTTTTAAGGAAAATGCTAAAGAATAAAAAGAGATCCAAATGTTCAAATGACAAACATTCTTTCTAGAAGCATCAACTCTTCTAGCAACAGGATATTTGTTTTTGCCTACTCAGCTCCTTGAATAGAAAGGGACAATCTATAAATCCTTATTTGGACTGACATCAAAAGGCCTTCCAAGTTGCTATTCCTCCCTTGACTCTACTTAAATTGTAAAAAGAAAGACATTTCTGAAATTCATTTGTTTTCTAGTTAGAAAATACTTATACAATTTTTCCAAGACATTGAAAGATATATTGATATGGTCTGAAATTTCAACAACTATGACAAATTTATTAAAAAATGGAAATAAGTTGCTGGATGTTTTATTTTTCAAACCAACCACTACTTCTTCAGGAATTCATTAGTTTTCATTCTCGACAGTTTCATGAGTGTACTATAAGTTATAGACAAGATGACTCTAAGTATAACAGAGTGACCTATTTTGTGGGACTAAAGAATGAGAACTTTTAAGACAGAAGTTAGAAAAATGTGTTATGTGCAGAAAATCTACCATACAAGCACCATGGTGCTGTATCCTATTCAGCTTTGATTATAAACAAACAATACCCTCAAGAGCCCACAAAAAATTCAGCCTAGGAATCATCTGCCTTGAAACTACCAAGAGGGTATAAATATGAAAATGCTTAGCCCTCCCCCTTACAGTAATGAAATGAAGATGCTGAACTGTCCATGATTCAAACCAATTATTATTCAGTGGTCATGAACAGATTCGTTTATAACATTAGGTATACCCAATTATACCAGTAGGTTATGTTTTAGTTTATTAAATACTTAAATGCTATAAATTTCTTTTGCAGACATGTTGTAACTATATACCCTGTGCAAAGAAACAAGGTAAATATCTTTTTAGTTTTGCCACTGAAGCACTGCAACTTTAGCCCTTGAGTGTATGTTTCACTTTTTCCATTTTTAAAATTTGCAAGATGATATGTTTCTTCTCATATTTTTAAAACTTTAAAGAAATACAACAAATGTGGCAAATCCAATACTTTGTTAAAAAAAAAACAACACAAACTGATAACACTTAACCTATGAGCCAATCATTGTACTAAATTTGATCATGTCATTCTGAACATGATCTCAGAGAGGTCATCACTTGTGTGGGGCTCCCAAAAGGAGACACATTCAAATGCAATTTGAGGGTAGTTTAATAAAGAGACATTTGCAAAGGTGTGGGCAGGGTTTGGAAAAACTATAAGAGATGATATAGTGAGCTAATAAGACTAAAGGAAAGAGTCATCAACATGAAATATCTGGAGGAGAGCACAGTTACCAGAATTCATAAAGCAGTCTTAGGGAGCTGGCTGCATGCCAGGAGCCTACAGTAGTGGGAGGTGACCTGGTAAATAGGGAACCCAGGAAATAAACAGCTCAAACTCTCTTTCTGTACCTCCTGCTAATGCCTCCCATTGGCCAAACCTAACCAGAAGCCAAAGAAGAAAGGATCCTGTTGATTCAGTCCAAATATCTCAGCACACAGAGAAGGTGCAGAAAGGAAGAGAGTGGATCTGACATCCATTACTCCCATTTTGACATCCCAAATGTCCAAAACTTTCCTTGAATAAATATGGCAATTACTAAATATTTATTAGCGAAAGAAAAAGTAAATCAAAACATCAAGAGGTTCCGTAAGCTGCCCTGGTCACAAGCATAGGAAGAAGCTAAGGTAAGCCTTGCTCTGAGGTTCAAGTCCATGCCCATAACCAATATGGTATTTTGCCCCCTACCCACCATCTTTATACCACACCATTTATAAACGTGCTGTGGATGTCTTGGGAGACAGTGAAATGACAGGAAATAATTACGACCCCCCCAAGAAGCTTACAATCTGTGTACCAGTTTAGTTATTCTATCTTTCCATCTCATTATTGTCATATCTCCAATTCCCTTCCAGCATCAATAGTTCTATAAAAGCAGGTCTTAGTCCTTGTACAATTCCATCACCTATTCCATCTAGCAGCTAAGCTGTGAAACCCTCCATCACATGGCATTTTGCCCACTTGTTTGGCAGTATCTTGCCTCTGAGGGTGTTCTGAATATAAATAACACAGGTAACATGCTGATATCTTTTAGAAGACAAGCCAAGCCCTTAACCTCCATTTAATTCAATAGAGTGAACCTTGGGTCTTATATTATTAATAGATTTACTTGCAAGACCTGTTGAAGGATTCATTTATTCAAACAACAAATATTGATCATACAGTCTATACCTGGAGCTGTGCTGGGTAAGATTGAGAAAGTAATTCTTACCAAAATCAACAACTGGCTTTCTACAGGAAGGAGTTGATAATTATCCAGAGGGAAGTTAAAAGTATGCTAATGACCAAGAGAGGTCATGGGCATGTATCCCGGAGTGCGGTCATGATCCTGCCCTTCAGTAGCACTCTCTCCCTACTTATCCCCAGGTTGTTCTGAGCTTGAACACAGGGTAAAGTCCTCTAAGAAGCCTAAGCCATCCCAAGCCTGGTGGTGTGCCTCAAGATAATCAAGTATTCCGCTCGTTTCCATCTCTTAGGAAAGGCCTCTGCTTTGAAATACCAGCCCCATGTACAAGGGCCAGCCTCAAACAGATCAAATAGGAATTTGTCCCTGCAGGTTTTTTCTCAGTTCTGTTTTGAGCTTGGAGAGGCACTCTTTGCCTGGTCCTGACTGAAACAGCACATAGAAATCTTTCATCTTTTTCAGGGACAAGGCAAACGAGCTGGCATCGCTACCGCCTTTCATGCCGCACACTAGCTTTGCATTTTAAGAAACGATTGTACAATGTGTCATGTAGCGAGGTTTGCCAAAGGGAGGGAAAGGAAAAAAAGAATAGCAAAGTTGATTTCCTACAGGCAAGCTTAAATGATTTTGGAAAACCATCAACCTGGATCAAATTTCTATACTCACTGGACAGTTTGCCACTAATGGCAAGAATGTAAAACTATCAGCCTCATTATAATTATATTTTAAGGAATAATCTATTTTCTTGATAATTCTAACACATGGAAAAATTCATTTAATTAAAAACTCAAGTACTTCATAATGCTTATTGCACCCAAGAGCTCTAGGTAAAAATCACTATTTCAAATACCCTCCAAAGGTTCACTTAGGTACCCACAACTGTGCCTTCTGTTGCCAACAAAAGCTCTGCATGTGCAAGACTTTTGCTGCATGAAATGCATTTACATACACCCTGTAACAAAACAAAGAAGAAACGATCCAGTACATTACCGGGAGAAGTTCACATCCCTCCTCTTCCCAAATCAATCTGTGACTCGCTAAGAGCTCTGCTATTTCCTAGCAACATGAGTAAACATTGTGCTCGATCCAGTGCCCAAGATTTGTAACCATGTTAATCTGAGAGTACTCAACTTAATTAAAGATCAGACTTTTAAATTGTATTTTTAGTGCACAACAGAACTGCTAAATTATGATGATCAGCGGCTAAGTGTGCCTATGTCGGCAGAACTCGGGGAATGAAAATGAATCATTTATTTCCATCTTGATATGACTGCTCTTCTCTGAGGCGCTATTCTCCAAGTTCACGGGCCTTGGAGTTCATTGGAATTCTCTGGTTAAAACACAGCTTGGAGACCTCATTTATGAAAATTCCTTTAAACCTTTCACCACTTTGACAAATCCAGTCCAAGTTCACTGAGCCAATTCAAAAGTAGCTCTCAGCCTTTTCATAGGTTTTCAATTACACCAACACAGCACACCAGAGCCGTCGTGTTGGAAGAAGCATATTACAGTTGCAGAGAGGCACGGGTTCTGCTTTAAGAGACTCGAAAACGAAAGCAGCATTCCCAACAGTGGAGCCAACAGATGCAAAGCTTTGTCTGTCTTGTACCATCTTGACGTACTAAAGAAGAGATCTACAAATTACTTATACGTGGCTAGTGTTTAGTTATCTACTGTATGATGCATGCTATGATTTTTCTAACTTTTTAGACTTTGCAAAAATATTGGCAAGCTACCTTGCCCTCCAACTGTTCCAAAGAGGTTTTGGAGGAACTGTTCAAAACATTTTCTAGACTTCATTCATCGTCCTCCTACACAGTGTGCGACAGCTGTATGCACTCCGGGAAACAGAAACCCCACGCAGGTCAATAAACTTTCCAGGTTAAAACTGGTGAACAATGGTAACAGGGAGGTTAGGCCTCAGTCCATTTTCTCTTTCAGTGCGCTCTTTAAGTGGGCCTGAGGTAACCATACTCTTTTTCTGAGACAAGAACCCCTTCTAAAAATGTTTATATGACTTCACAGATCAAACACTCATATTTTCTTCTATTTTCAAACTTTGAATTTATTTGAATATGTGGTTAGTATGGTTTTATGGGAGTACCAATCTTTCAGACGTGGTTGCATGAATTATTTTAAGTGACATTTATCATTAGGGGTAAAGTAGACAGGCAAGCACATACACATTAGTTGGTTAGAAACACTTGCAAAATTTAAATACTGTATGTGCCAGGGCAAGTTTACTCGGGGATATAAATCTCCCTTTGGGGGGAAGGGCATAGTGATGATCTAAAACCACTGGAAATGGAGAAAGCATATCATGATGGCTCCAACAGCTCCCGATACAGGCTCCTCCTTCTTTGTATAGTTACTGTTCTAGGTGTCAGCTGGTCTTTTATGTAAGCTCAGTAGAAGGGTTGTTCAGTGGATGAGTTTAGTTTTGGTGTTTGGTCTTTTTTTATTGTCATCCTGTTAAATAAGACCATATGATTTAACTTACCAGATTGCAGATAAATTTCTTTAGTGTTCAATATTAGAAGAGGTAAAACCTTTTAAAGCTAAACAAGACCCATAGAGATTCAGTACAATTCTAGACTAGAGTATTCCTTTTGACGATAAAGGCCCCCCCTCTCCATCCAGTCTGATTCAAATGTAGTTCTGTGGCACTGGGCAGCATCAGGGATTAAAAGATGGGTGCCAGGGCTGGCGAGGTGAGCCCCACAAGCTGATCCCTTCAGAAGCTGGGATTGCCAATGAATCCTCCCTCTTATTAAGGCATTGCCAATGTTCTAAATGCCAAATGAGGGCCTACTGAACACTGCACTCTAAAATGAAGACAGAAAGATGACAGACACATTCCCTACCCTCACGAGCCAGGTTCAAGAGCACAGACTGCCACTTACAACACCTCCTGCACAAGCAACAGTGAAGGTGCAAGCAAAGAGCTGAGGGAGATGGAGTCACTCCTGGGACTCCCAGGTCCTCCTCAGAGCCCAAGCCTACAGTCCACCACTATGGGAGCCACTAGCCTAATGTGGTTACTGAGAAAGGCAAGGTGTGGCTAGTATGAGTGAAGAATAAAGTACAGCCCAAATTTTAAAGAGTTTGAAAAAAAATGCAAAGAATCTGATTAGTGATTCTTAAATATAGATTACAGGGGTAAATGCTAATATTTTGGATGTATTGGGTTAAATACATCATTACAACTTTATCCATTTCCTTTTACTTTTCTTAACGTGTCTATTAGAACATTTGAAATGACCTATGTGGCTCACTTTCCTGGATCTTATTATTCTACCAGCCAGTTCTGGTCTAAGCAGTCACAGGACAACACTGGGGGGAGGACACCTGGGAGGCGATCTAGGGCAGGCAAGCAGGGAGAAGTGACCACAGTGAGAAAAGACACAACATCATGGGAACCTCTCACGGGCTGCGAAGGAGGGCGGACCTGGAAGAGGGGGTGGACCTGGCACGCTCTGCTTTCTGAAGAGTGCTTGCCTGCCATTCATTGCTGCAGAGAGGCCACAACATAAAGGCCAAACACAGTGACAATGCACACATTGCGAATAGTTTAGCAGCAGCCTGTGGTTTACAGTGAGCCATCTCTGCCTGAGATCAGACTACCTAGTTAGGCCTGTCTTCACCCCACCTGAGGCCAGTCATTTGGTCACTCTGCCTTCTCATCTGTAAAGGGGGGACTAAGATGAACGGCTCTGCAGGTGTGTCCCCCTTCCTCTGTCAGCCAAGTCCCTGGAAATCTGTAGTGCTCTAAACAGCCTGAAGGAGGGAGGAAAGGGATAGAGAAGGGGGGAGAGGTTTGTCGCTAGAACTTTGAAGCTGCACAAGGAACAGAAACGCGCACAGAACACATCCTTTATATTTCCTTTTTCATGCAATGTATTGCATTTCATTGAAGTTGTGTTAGCCCCCTTGTCTGCTAGAATTAAGCTAGATGAAAGTGCCATGAGCTCAGGCACCACACTGTGTGCTCACTGCTCTGACCACAGATTCCAGCACAGAGCCCAAAATACAGCAGGTCCCAAATAAACACCTCTGGTCAGGTCCCAAGGGAGACGATGCAGTCATTTTTGTTGTTGAGAATCGATCTGTGGGGTTAAAGTTTCCAGGTATATAGACTGCACTCAGGAACAAGCCAGGGGCCCACCAGGAATGGTCATGCTTGGTGCTGGATTGCTCTAATGACGTTATCTACCTGTGGCAGGTTGTGCCGGTGAAGGACAGTGAGCTGGAAAGCTGCCAGGAGGCTTTTCTGGCAGAAGCAGACCCTTTAAACAAGGAAGTTGACGGCTGAGGGGAGTCAGGACTAACACAGGCTCAGAATCTCACTGGCTCAGGTCACCTGCCCAGCGTGCTCAGACGAAGAGCGTGGAGGCAGCGGGAAGTAGCAGTGATGCAGATCTGGGTTCTGTGATTCATTCCCCTCTCACCACTGGGCAGCTGGGAGACTCACTTCCTTCTCTGAACCTCATTCTCCACAGCTTCAAATGGCTCATAACGCACGTCTTAGGGCAGTGGTTCTCAACCTTGGCTGCACATTAGAATCTCCTGGGAATCTTTTTAAAATCCTGATTTCTGGGCCTCATCCTCCGGAAATTCTGTTTCTTTGTTAT
>NW_006291231.1:5604407-5612105 GCF_000327345.1 Myotis davidii
AGAAACGGAATTTCTGGAGGCTGAGGCCCAGAAACCAGGATTTTAAAAAGATTCCCAGGTGATTCTAATGTGCAGCCAAGGTTGAGAACCACTGTTTTAGAGGGTTGGTTAGCTATACTGTACTTTTCACAAAGGACCGGCACATAGTAAATACTCAATAAATGGTTACATGTGATACATGGTAAACACTCAATAAATGGTTACATGTGACACATGGTAAACACTCAACTATGGCTATTTTTCTTTTCGATTGTAGTTTTCAAACAAAGTTTTCAACCTGGAGCCCCAGGAAATCCATAGATGGGCTTCCACAGATCCCAGAAACACCCTGAACTCATTCAAAGTGGTGTGTGCACGTGTGTGTGTATGTGTGTGTGTGTGTGTGTGTGCACGCGCGCGCGCACCTTTTCTTCTCTAAGGAAAGAATCCATAACTTTTATCACAACCTCAAAAGACTCTCAGACTGAAAGCAGGTAAAAAGCAATTGAGCTTCTGTGCCTTCCAAAGTGCTTAGCTCATTTTACGTACCTACAGAACAGCTGTCTGGGTCCCCCTCTGAACTCACTTTTCTGTGGCTGTTCAAGGGGCCTGCATGTTCTACACTGCAGCACGACCTCTGTAAGAAGCTCTTACATCTGAACAGCAGAATGAAAGGAATAGGACTGGAATTTCTAAAGAAGAAATTCAACTTAATTTCAACAATTGTACTCCAGCTCTTACCTCTTTAAATGCATCTTTTTCATAGCCTTTTTGACATAACCAATGGCCAAGGAAGGCAGCTGGAATGTTTTATTCTTAGAATGTGGTCACTTCATTTTAAGAGAAAAACAAAAAAAAAATTCGTAATGAATGAAATAGAATGGCCCAGTCAAAGATTGATTTTTCTACTCATCAACCCAGATGACTGTCAAGTGGCTAGACAGTCTCTGGCAAGGGAACGCTTGGTGGCAAGAGAGCTACTTCAACATTTAAATCATAGTCTCCTCATATGGAGCGAAGGAATGATAGGGATAATCCCTCTTTCCTGGGGCTGCTGTGAGAATTAAATAAGAAAATAATTGTAAGGCATCTGGTAAGCACCCAACACAGCATAAACACCTCATAAATATTAACTATTAAACATCTTCTATGGTAGGAAGACGAAGTATTCCTCATCTGATTTCTGAGCCACAGATTCTAGACTCGAGATTGAGTTTGGCCACTAATACATCTCAGTTTCTTTCCTAAGGCATCTCTTAGTGACCAAGGAGGAAAAGAGCACACACCAGCTGAAAAGTGTCTGAGCAGTAACTTCAAACAGCACCTATCATCATGTCCAACACTGAGCTGCAAATGTGAGAATCAAGTTAAAAGAAATAGCATAACCCTACAAAGCAATCACTTCAAACCCTAAAGATGAGTGATTCCGTGCACATCTTTTCATTCATTCATTTAAAATAGACTGGTTGGTGTGGTTCATGGTTGAGTGGGAGGTCATGGTTCGATTCCCGGTCATGGCACATGCCCAGATTGCAGACTCCATCCCCAGTGTGGGGTGTGCAGGAGGCAGCCGATTGATGGCTCTCTCCCCTCATTGATGTTTCTCTCCCTGCCTTCCTCTTTCTGAAATCAATAAAAACATATTTTTAAAAAAGTTACTGAGCATATATGATGTGAGAGGCACAGGGATATACAAAGAAGAGAGATCAGAGCAGCAGGAGAGACAGACAAGTACAGCCAGCACTGCACCACAGGGTCAAGTCTGGTGCAGGGGCTAGATAGGAGGGGGTGTTCAGCAAAGCTTCTTGAAAAAACAACACTGGGGCTTAGTTTGGAAGGAGGAGTAGATGTTCACTAGTTTCAAAAATGAGAAACAATATTCTAGAGATAACAGCACATGAAAAGCTTGAAAATAGAGCATCTGGGGATCCTGGGCTTGTACTGGTCAGCATAGCACAGGGATAGTGTCGGCAACAAGAAGAAGCCTTCGCTGGACATCCTCCCTCCTCTCCATCTGCTGAGTCCACAGGAGGAGGCAGGGGGTCCTCGGTCTCAGGGCAGGAGCCTGGACCTCGCCCCTTACCCCAAGGCTTTGAGGTTTGGAACAGTTCTGTGAGCTTCTCTCTAGTTCTATCTATGACGTTTTGAATGGAACATCCCTTACCCCACACAGTTACTTTTTTTTTTCTTGTGAAGAGAACTTCTAAGATCTATTTTCTTAGCAACTTTCCAAATATGCAACACAGTATTATTAACTACAATGGCCACACCGTGTGTCACATCGTGACTTATTTATTCATAATTGGAGGTCTGTACCTTCTGACCACGGATTCATGATTCCATTTCAGCTGTTCTTTAGAAAGAGCACTCAGGCAGTGGTGAGGAGGATGGCCTGGAAGCCAGGAGGCTGGAGGGAGCATTTTACAGACGACTTGTAAAGAGTAAAACTGGGCGGGTCTAAGCGAAAGGAGAAATAGAGTAAGACTGAGAGCTATATAAGGGGCCCGGTCAATCAGCAGATTGATTATCAGCGGTTCTCAACCTGTGGGTTGCGACCCCTTTGGGGGTCGAATAACCCTTTCACAGAGGTCCCATAAGACCATCAGAAAACACATATATAATTACATATTGTTTTTGTGATTAATCACTATGCTTTAATTATGTTCAATTTGTAACAATGAAATTGGGGGTCACCACAACATGAGGAACTGTATTAAAGGGTCGCGGCATTAGGAAGGTTGAGAACCACTGGATTAGGTAGAGGAGGAAAGGTAGCAGATGAGATCAGGATCAGTCCCAGGTTTAAGCCCCAGCAGCTCAGTGAGAGGATGAATACCCTCCAGGAGAGACAGATGAAAGAGTATCTGTGGTTTCTACTTGCCCAGCATCCACTCTCTCCTTCCAATATTTCCTTTTAAAACCACCCTCTCCTGCACTCAGGTCATCTGGTTTAAGAGGGTTGCTGACCACACTCCCGTGCACCTTGTCCACCTCCCAAGCCACTCAGCACACAGACCACCCTCCCATTCCCAAAGGCTCCACCTCTGGCCAAAGGAGCTGGTTCAGGCCTGCGCACAGGATCAAAGTGGTCTAATTAAGTTAATCCTGAATTATTCCCTTTTCCTGCAAGGGTTTAAGCCTGAAGCTGCTGGGGACCATTTTACCACCATGAAGATGAGAGGAAATAAAAAGTGGAACCTTCCTGAACTTTTCCAATACAGAAGCCAGGATATAGCCCTTCCTACTTGAGCAAGTACAGACTGGGTTTCTGTGACCTGCTGCCAAGAGTCCTGGCAAATACAAAAAGTGAAGACAATTGTGTTTCGAAAAAGGAAAAAAAAAAAAAAGAGCCTACTTTTGTGAGTGGTGGATTGAAAAACGTACATTACTGTGATAATAGTACCTTAAAACATTTAAATCTGCACAAGGCATTTAGGGACTTTATAGCAAATTCCACCATGAATAATGAAAAGCCAAGCCAGGCTGCCTTCGAAAATGTTACCGTACCAACAATGGCACATTCACTCATTAAGTTAACATTTCCTGAATATCTTCAGGGTCCTCAGACTTACACAATAGAAATTATAAAGCTCTGTGCTTGGTTTGAGCTGATCCATCCACGGCCCTTCCATAAAGAGCAGCTGTGTATGCTGTTCAGCCTAATTGTGTCATGTCAGAGAGGCCAGGTGTTTCTGTCTGGCCCCACAGCCGTCCTGGATGTTGAGGACACCACCTGAATTTCAGACTGGCCATCTAAACAACACCGCTGGTGAAGCAGCACTGCAACTGAGCCCTTGGGGGGAAAAGCAGAAGATGATTTGAATTTCTCTTCCCCTCTAATAAAATATCTACTGACATTTATGGAGGAGCCTGGACAACACCTTGTGCTGGGCCCTCTTTTCTTTCTTTACTTTCTCCCCATGAGAAAACCCCCCCACTAGATGATTTAACCTTTATTAATGCACCCACACCTCTGTCTATATAAGTACACTTAAATTGTCACCTCCTACCCTGTATACTTCCCAGTGTCAAGTGTCCATCCCTGGTAGGGTTTGGTGGTTTTGCCACTCCACCATATGTCCATTCTCACTCTGACAATAGTGCTCCCACGTCCTTTGAGGAAGTAGCTACCTACTCCCCATTGTGTGCTGTCTCGGTGGTGCTGTCAATCAATCCGGGGGGCTCGGCAGTGTGCATGCCACTCAAACTATGCCCAAGTGTTCTCTTTCCTTCTGTGCTAAGTCCAAGGGCAGAGCACTCCAAGGGCAAACCTCCAGCTGTGCCTCAGGAAGAAGAACATCAGTTCCTGCTCCCCAGCTGCCCAGAGCACTTCCCTTTCCATCCTGAGAACAGTTCCTCTGACTTCCTTTGACCCTTAGGATATCCTCCACATTGCATTGCATTTTCTGTTGCTTGACAAATAGAGGAACTTACCTATACACAATCCACTGTGATTTAAACACTAAGCAATAGCTAACATTCATAGCATACTCTGCAGCTTATAAAGTACTTTCACATCCAATTTATCTTTTAATCGACCTTTTTGAAACCCAATATTTCTCCTCCCCCCAAATAAATCACTTACTGATTTCTCACAACAGCACAATCATTCTTTCAGTCACATAAGCTGTTTTAAATATCAGAATGACTTTGACTCTAGGCTTTCACTAACCCCCCTATAATCAGTCACCTAATCCTAACTATGGGATCTCCCGGATCCATCCCTTCCTTCCCATTCTCTCTGCCTCTAACTGTCAGAGCCTTCCTCACCTCCCAACAACGGTCTGCTGACTGCCACTAGTCAACCGTCTCCAAGCCAACCTGGTGCCACAAGCAGAAGGGTATGGCTACCATTTTATCATCACTGTGTCACTCCTCTCCTACCCATGGCTTGCGGAGCAAAGATTACAGGACAATGATTTACAGGGCAATTCCCTAGCCTCAATGCTGGGCTATCTACAAGCAGGCTCCACTTCTCTCTTCTATCTCACAGTACACTATTCTTCAGCAGAAAGCTTTTGCTGGAACAAGTGTTTTCAAACATGTAGTGGATTGAAAAAAAAAGGCTATAATTTTATGCAGCTCTTTCTCATCATAAGTGGGGTCTTTGGACACCCCTTGAATCTGAGGTGACCTTGTGACTTGATTTGGTCAATGGGAGAAGAGCAAATGCAATACAAACAGAGGCTTAACAATCATTTTTGAATTGCTGCTCTTGGAACACTGCTTTGTTGCCATGTAAAGAAGCCCAGGCTAGTAGGCTAGAGAATGGGAGGTACATGTCCCAGTCACCTGTTAACCTGGCCAACACCTAGTAACTGCCAGATATAAGCGAGGCCATCCTAGATCATCCTGCCACCCGCGAACCCACCAGGTGACTGAAGATGCCTGAGGGGCTCCAACGGAGACCAGCGGAAGAACCACCCAGCTGAAGCCAGCCCACATTGCTGACCACAGAATCATGGCCTATAGTCAATATTTTAAGCAACAACTTTTGGGGTGATTTGTTATGCAGTCAAGGATGATTGATAAAACATCTAAGCTGATTTGGTCACGTTCTCCTAGGAATTCCTTTCAATTACTACTTACTGCCTTGGGCACTCAATCCTAAAATACCTTCTTTCATGTTTTGTACCATTATTTAATTTTTTATGTGTTCTATTTCCCCCCTTTTAAGTACACAGTCTTCTTGTAAGGAGACTGTGTACTTTATATTTTTATATCTCACCTAGGCACAAAATGAATACACAATGGCTAGTTAGGAATCAGTATTTTCCATCAAGCATATCAATTAACATTCATCATTTCAAAGCATATTTCGATCATTAATTTTACAAGCTTAAAAAGGATCTGATAAGATGCAAACCATAAAATACAAAATCTAGTCATCTAACCTATAAAGTACAAAACCATGCATAGCAGAGATCATCCTAGAAACCATTTTTATTGATTCATTTTCAGATGATTACTTCTTGCAAGCGAACCTGCATACCAATAAAAAGGGGCACGAAGAAGCAAGCATGTACTAAGGGTAAAAGTTTCACAGAAGCAACTGTTTGATTTTCACCAGGATATTATTTTTCTCCCAAGACACATATTTCTCCTATGTGGTTCACAACCCTAATCTGACAGACTGCCAAAAACAAGGCTTCTATCCTAAGAATGTCGCTGACTCTCTCCTTACTGTTCAATTAGATTTTGCATTTAATAGAGAAATCCCCTTGTGTTCCTCATAATGGTGCACCTGCTCCTTGGGAGATTTCCTCTTTTGACAAGAAATGCCTCGAGTCTGGCAAGAAAAAAACAGCTCCAGGCTTTCTCTGATAATATCAAAGACATTTGTTTGTTTTAGATGTTTGTGTGGGTTTCCCTCCCCTTAAGAGCAGTAAAGCACTGCTATGATTCCTTCCAAAACAACAACACACACACAGTTTCTTGGCCTCTGTTCCACATTTCCACTGTACACCTGCGCCAGAGCGACTGCCTGGAATTAGCTAAGCTATGACATGGTAGACAGAGACATTCATTTGCTTTACTCGCTACCTTCTGGATGGCAACACATGGTAAATGTCCAAACAAAGGCATCATCATTTCAAACCCACTATCTTGTCATCTTTTCTCATGAACTGCTTGCTATGGAGAAAATGAAGTTTATATTCAAAATTATATCCCTTTTTTATATCTTATTTCTAACTGAGGGAGCCAAGCACCCATCTTTTTCTTTCCGATTGTAGACCTGGGAATTCCTACAGGTTTGATCGGGAGTAATCTTCAGTGAGTATGGCCTTCCGGAGAAGCTTCTGCGATTGGTACCGAAGTGTCACATCTTTTCCTAATAGTTTTAAGGACATCTTTACGGGGTCTCCCTGCACTCTAAGCATGCCCCATGTAATTTAACATGGAGATGCATCAGAAATACCCAGTAGACGTTCTCTCCCAGATGTGAGCACGTTAGCATAAATGCTTTCCTACACCTTGTTCTTTTTCTTTGCCTTTTAAAATTTCAATATTTACAAATGAAATACAGATTTCAACCCATTCCCAACTGGGATGTCGGCTGTACAGTGAGAGAAACGGGTTTTTGCCTTCCTGCGGACTCAGTAAGGAAAGTGGTGCTTGGAAATGACGTGTTTAGAGTGACACCTTGGAGAATGGACAGACTCTGCACATGTAATCCTCATAAACCTCCCCAGACAGCCCTTATTTCATTTTGCAAACTGCACCCTGGCCGGGCTCCACAACACGTGCAGAGCGGGGAGGCTGTCCTGCGGGGGGGGGGGGGGAAGAGGCGTGGAGCCCAGCTACCAGCACGCGAGAAACGGGCACCGACAGGGAGCTCCCTTAATTAACTTTCCCAAGGAAAGCAATGTTCCCACAGGAAAAAACAACCCCGTTTCGCCTCTCCTAGCGGCCCACTGGAAATGAGCAACAATGCTCCTGCCTTTTTGTTTCCTCGAGACTTTCTTCTTTGCAAGCAGTAGCGTGTTCCTCAAAGAATGCTAGTATTTCCTGTGGAAACTGTATGGCTGCCAGGAGTGGCTCCTAATTTTCCCGCTTTTCTTTTCATGCAAAACGAAGTAAACAAAGCATGGCTTTGGACGACGGCCAATATACCGGCTCACCTCACTTACCACCTGCGGAGGAAAGTCATCACCAGGGAAGGCCACGGGAGAAACGAGAAATGGACACGGACCGGCCTGGACGCAGGACCGCGCGGAG
>NW_006291231.1:5612938-5643188 GCF_000327345.1 Myotis davidii
GTGTCCCCTCCCTCCCACTTTCCCCGCTTCCCTCCGCCCCCACTCTCCCCACTTGGCGGCCTCGCCCCCTGGCAATGCAATCGCCCCTCACGGGGATCCGTGCGCCAACCGCTGCCACCTCATTGGTCCCTAGACCATTCCAGGCTGGCAGCCTGCACCGGGGAGAGAGATGGGCAAGGGGGGGGAGGGGGGATGAGCGTGGGCACGGTCCTAGGAAACGGCTGGGCTGCCCAGCTCCTGGCAGAGGGTTTCCGTGGGCACGCGGCCTCCAGCCCCCTCCTGCCCTTTCCCCTCCTCTCCCCCACCCCCAGCTCGCCCACCCATCCCCGAGGACCTCGCCAAGGAGTGAAGGGCAAGGGGGTCCGCCCGGAAGGTTTTGTGCTCGAGTGTTGGGGGATGATGGAGAAGGCTTTGGTCTGAAAGGATGGCTTTTTAATTCAACAACGCTTAAAACGCCACTTCATTAACTTTACTTTTAGCGTCTTTCTTAATTAGGGCGGGAGCGGGGGCGCGCTGGGTGAGGCGACGAAGCCAGCAGGGATGACCGTCTCTTTCCTTCCTTATTTCCGAAATGAGTTGAGGGGGAGTGGAAGCATGTATGGTAACACTGGCTCGCGACCATCTCGCTTTTGCCCTTTGGAAAGCTTTGAATGGTTTGTAAGAAATCTCTTTCCCAGGAGAGATGACTCGGTGGAAGTTCACTTAGCAAAGCCATGGAGGGCGACACCGTAGCTCCAGGACGTGGCTGTTTGCCTGGTGCTGCCCCAGAGAACAGAGTGAGGAAGCAAGTTCTGGCCCTTCTGTTTAGGGGCCCCCGCCTTTCCTGGCCCATTCCAGAGGCTGACAGGGGCGCCCGGGAAACTCAGCACTACCTGGATTAGGGACAGTGGGGACGAGCATCGTGTGTGAGTCTGTCATTGAAAATATGTCACTTATAAAAAAGAAAGGATTGGTTGTTTAAGATCTGGGGGGTCCCTGGATGAGTAGTGAGTGTACTATTTAATGTAAGCAGTGGCTCTGGACTCCACTGGCTGCTCTTTTGTTTTTTTCAGAAAAGAGGCAGTTGTACTATTAGGAGGGCATGGCTGGGGAGTCATCCTTGCCCTGGACCTATTTGGACAAGATAATCGCGAGCCAGTGTTACTCAGTCACTGAAATGAGGACTACCTGGAAGGCCAGCAAAAAGACATTCACATGCTTTTAATTCCATGTCCTATTGAGAAAGTGAATTTCTCTCTCTCTCTCTCTGCTTTTTTGACATAAACAGCCAAGAGCATGTCCTGCAGTGTTGTAATTTGTTTATTGCAATTTATCATATGTAACATTTTAAGCACATACATGGGAAGTGGCTTCACAATTTTAAAAACACACATTATCCCTCAGTAGAAAATATAAAGTCAGATGACATCATATGGCACTAAAAATACTTGAAAATATTGGGTTTAATTTGTTCACATCTGGTTAAAATAAAAATGCTTTTTTTTTTTTTTTTGCCTAGTGTAAACTCTGAGAAAAGCACATCTTGCTTCCATACAATAGATATGCATAGAATTGGTGTCACCCTTGGTATGTTGTATACACAACATACTTTCATTGTCATCCTCTTAAATATTTTGACAGCCTGCTTTTTAAAAATCAAATTTTCATTTATTAAGAGTAACTTATTGGAGAATTAGAAATGGATATGAGCTCTGACAATGAGCCAGGTGTTAATTTAAATGGTTTAACAAGAAGGGACCCAATTATACTGCATCTACAGAAAATGAGTGGTCCCTGGAAGGAAAGGTCTGTGTCTGCATAGCCAAAGGAACGGCATGCCATAGAATTAAAGAGCAACCTCTGAGATGCTATTTCAGATATTTTCCTATTTTTTACAGTTCTTTTGTTATGGTTTATTCTGTTTCTAACATGTTTTTGATTACAGTATTTATCATTGTTTCCATGATTATTTTTACACTGTGATTTAAATGCTTATATCCACTCTCCTACACAGGCTTGGACCGCTTTTGCTTGGACTGTTAGTTGGTTTGCTTCTCCTTATGCAAACTCTTGCCAAATAATAAGCTACAAATTGATATACCAGTCCTTGGGTTGAAACAGAGCTGCTAGATTTTATTTTTTCAAAAAATACATTTTTATTGATTTCAGAGAGGAATGGAGAGGGAGAGACAGAAACATCAATGATGACAGAGCATCCTCCATCAGCTGCCTCCCGCACGCCTGGGAACCGAGCCCCAACCCAGGCATGCGCCCTGACTGGGAATGGAACTGAGATCTCCTGGTTCACAGGCCAATGCTCAACCACATGGGCCACACTGGCCACTAGATTTATAGATTGGATAGTAAGAAAGCCAACAAAACTGCCCTGCCTGGTCCAGGGGCTTCTTACTACCAATCAGTTTCTGATCATTAGTTTTCTAATCAAGCAACTGTATCTTAGTAACAATGAAATGCTTTAGCAGCCACAGCTGCTGGACCACTTACCCCCTTTTAGAATACCCCCCACTCATGCCTACCACACCAGGGAGTGTGCACCTCTTAGAGCACTTAGCATATTTCCACTTCATGTCCATTTCTTATCCCCTACTATTCAGTTGTCGGATCGCATCAAGATGCCAAGGGAATTCATAGTACTTATATTTAGATTTCCAACACTGAGCACATTTTTAAACTCAAGAGTTAACTACTGAAAATAATTAGTACAGCAGTGCATGTCACTGTTTATCATCTGCCAAAGAGCTGTCATATAATGGTTCTTTCAATTATTACAATTAAACATCTGCCTCCACCATTTTTCCCAGTTTCCATAATCTATCTTTATGGTGCTACAAAAATTGGATAAACCTGCTATAACACTGCCAGTGATCAGGCAGATCTTTTTTTCCTATTCTTTAAGTATCGATTTTGCGTAAGAAAATATCCCACTCGATATTAAAGGCTCGGATTGTTTATTGCCATTTAAGTTCTGATTTCTGGTTGGGAACTATATAGTTTATTTGGGACAGACTATTATTTTATTCTGGAGTCATTTGTTTCCTTCGCTTGTGCGAATGTATGTAAGTAATTATAAGGTATTTTTATCAAGACTCAGATCACACTTCGTATGTAAATGTGATTGTATCAGTCAAGATAGGTTAGGTTATGCTGTGGTAACAAACAGCAACAACCCAAAACTTCTATAGATGAATAAAAATGTCTTACTCTCACTATATCACAATTTCAGGTCACCTACAACTCTGCTTCGTGTCTTTTTCACTTTAACAGGCAGGCCTAATGGAGCAGCCACTGACAGCAATATTGTTGGTCACTCCAGTGAGAGAAAGAGAACTCTGGAGGGTCTCATACTGGAATTAAATCCTCCAGCGGTGTACTTATCTGTGTCACTTCTGCTCTCAACTCATTAGTCAGACCAGTCATGTGGCTCCACCAATCACAAGAGGACAAGGAAGTGCATCCTACAATATACCCAGAATATCCTATATAATAAAAGCCTAATATGCAAATCCACCAAACAGCGGAACTACTGGTCAGCCAGGGGTGGGGCTGGCGAGTGGGTGGCACCAGGCCAGCCAAGGCAAGTGCCAGCGGGCACAGAGGGGAAGGCGATCAGGGGGCTGTGGTGGAGGGGCAATCGGGGGCAGGGCTAGCCAGTCGCTGGCTAGTGCTGCCCCCCCATCAGCCCATGGGTCGCCTCCCGCAGAGGGAGGCCAGACTGCTGCTTAGGCCCACTCCCCACAGGGCACAGGCCTAAGCCATCAGTCAGACATCCCCCAATGGCTCCTGGTCTGCCAGAGGGCACAGGCAGGGCTTAAGGACCACCCCCCTCAAGTGCATGAATTTTTGTGCACCAGGTCTCTAGTTTGGCAAATAATAGGCTGAGGAAGCATGAACATATTACATGTCATTCTAGATCTTATGAAACAGAGAGCATTTTGATATTTTACATGAAAGCTGTAGAGCTTAAGTATGGAAATAGAGGCTGGACAGAAATATAAATTCTATAGCAGTTTTACATTCTGAAATAAGCACGTAAAAAAGACTAAAAAAAATGTGACTGACAAAGAATATTAGGAAGCCAGTTTTTGAACATTTTTGAGTTTCACAGAGAAAGGACTGATTATAGAGGTATATGGTTTAACCAGTTTTTCACGTGGTTATAGGACATGCTCACATGTTCTCTCCACCTCCTTTTTCCACGTACACTCCTCCCTCGTCTTCACTTTCCTCTTTAGACTGTGCTCATCTTGGTGCCTCTGCGTGTCTGTGTGCCTGAGCTGAGGTGACGAGGGATTTAGCATTTCTCGCCTGACCTGTTTTCTATGGTCATCTTTTCACTTTCTATTGATTTTGTTTTCCTTCAATATTTCTTCTTTTCTCTCCTGTTGGGGCAAGTTTTATCCTTTTGCTTCATCTGAGCACTTGAAATAAAGCTAAAATTGAAATTCAAGTTCAGCAGCATAGCTGCTTATCACGTAGCAGCTTTAATAAAAGATTTCATAGAGAAGAATTTTATGGATTGTTAACCAGATTCACTGAGATTATACTGGGATTCCAATTAATCCTCTTACTGTGCTCTGCCTATTCTTACAGATTTTTGGAAGTGTTGCTCTTGTTGTTGTTTTAAATGGAGGCCATTAGGCCACGTGCAAAAATACAATCAGATGACTAAATGTCTTACCTTGTGTTCTGAAGCTGCCTGGGGCAAAAATTCAAAGACTGTCCGCAAGGGGCTAAGCAGTTTTTGGTAAATCAAAGGACTTGAGACCACGATCTTTTCCCCTGTGCTCTTCTTCCGTAAGTTGCCAGAAGACAGCACAGCGCATCTGTGAAGCTGCTGGAATATGAGGAACTCCGAATCAAACTCTGTTAGGGCCTGCAATATATAAGTTTCGTGACTGGATTTAACTACATTTACTTTAACCTAATAGCTAGAGGTTTGCAGATTAGCACTTAATTCCACCCAAGGTTGACTTGGGCTCACACTTCACCTTGGCCTTGAGAGATGGTCTTAAGCTTCATCGGCAAACCTTCAGTTTTGATTTAAAAGTGATATTTCTGCAGCAACCTATGCCCAGTGGATTGGTCTCTTTTTCTAATGATCCCCTCCCACCCTCCACCCTCCCCACACACATTGTCTTTAAGCCAGTTGTTTTTTCCTGAATATTCTTTATGGAAAGTCTTTTCCCTCCTAAGGTAGCTTGTTGCCTTCCAATCCATTTGAATTGATTCCCCTTGGGTTATATCACATCTGTCCTTTGTGATGCCTCCAATCGAATCAGGTTGCCATGGACCATGATGAAATCTGCCTGAGCCCTGTGCTCCCAGAATTCAGTGTTGGTCGAGAAATCCCCCCCACCCGCCTTTTTTAGTGTTCTGGGAAATGGCTTACCACAAAGAGCCACCTCCCTATATTTCTCTGATAAAATTCGAGGTCCTCTCTTTCTCATGACTTCATAAGACTCACAGATGACTCTCTTGTTTACCTATGTCAAGGCCAAACACAGATCTTTCTCTATCTGCCTGAACGTGCTGACAAGACCAGACACAGACCCTCCAACTTTCCATTCTTTGTCTCATGAATGAATAGCTGAGATTAGAACTGTTTGTCCCTCTGAAACTTTCTAGACACAGAGAAAAACATTTCCTGTTCAGCTAACTGACCTAAACTTCCCCTGATTGCCAAACAATGTCAACGGTAAGTCATCCCACCTGTAACTTACGTGTTCCTCTTTGTAAAAGTCTAGTGCAAGATCACCCCGCAGAAACACTGTGATGGTCAGATTGAGGGTGCTCTCCCTATTGCTAGAGCCAGAATCAAATCAATCATACTTGTCTGGTTTATGTCTTTGATAAAACCTTTCTTTCTTTGGAATCTAGCCTCTCTCTCTCTCTCTCTCTCTCTCTCTCTCTCTCTCTCTCTCTCTCTTTCATCTTCATTAGTAGCTACCATAGACACTGATGTGAACTGATGTCATGGATCTGTTATTTAACCATAAAATAGTTATTTCTAAGAAAATTTTTATATCTAACATTTTTGTCTGTAAGGGAAATCCTAACACTCTACCACAATAACTAAACAGTGTTTAAAATCCTTCAAATTGTACAGCCTTATTATTCAACTTTTTCTTAGGTTGTTTTTTTCTTCTATTAGTGAAATGAATAGCCCTTTTACATAAGAGTATTCAACTTAGGGATAAATGAAAATGCTATAAAATTGCCAAATGGTCAGCATACGTGCTTTCATAACATGACGTATATATAATATCTTAGCTATTAAATACTCAGCCAGATTCTCCGTGCTATACCATGGGATTCATATATTTTCCAGAGCTTTCAAGTTAGTAATTTGCCTGCTGGGTTACACTACTTTTTAACTTAGGCCAATAGGACAGATAAATAATTTCTAAGATGGAGACCCAAGATGGGTGCTTTCGACAATTGGTATATCTTACAGCTTAAAGACTTTTTAGGAGAGGGAGAGAGGAGGGAAAAGGGTAGGGAGGGAGAGTGCATAATACCAAACATTATCAGGGGCAGTCTGACCCTGACTGAAAATTGTCTTGCTTCTTTCCATTTGCAAGGGAGAGGGAGGGAGAAAGGGAAGAGGGGAAGAGAGGGAGGAAGAGAGGGAGAGAGAGAAAAAGAGAGAGAGAGATGGAGGGAGAGAGAATTCATATAAGATTAGAAAACTATGGCTGGGAGGTCTTGTGAGATTCATATTCTGTAAGCATGGAGTATTCATAGGCAAGGACACAGACGCTGGACAGTTCACACATGTGCATAAAGACAGATTAAATCTCTAGCTTGAAGTTTTGATATCTACAATAAATTTGATAAGGCTGTTTTAAAAAGGAATGCAGGTCAACAGTGTGGTTAAATGATTGGAAGAGGAATGTAGGTCAACTTTGAACACCATGCCTCATTCACATGGACCTGCCACAGTTGCAGAATGAGACCTATGAAAATGCATTCTATGAATTAACTTATCATTGATTATCATCCTATATAATAAAAGGGTAATATGCAAACTGACCCTAACAGCACAACGACTGGGAATGACTCGTCACTATGACACACACTGACCACCAGGGGGCAGACGCTCAATGCAGGAGCTGCCCTCTGGTGGTCAGTGCACTCCCACAGGGGGAGCTCTGCTCAGCCACAAGCCAGGCTGATGGCTGCCAGTACAATGGTGGTGGTGGGAGCCTCTCCTGCCTCCTAAGTAGCACTAAGGATGTCCAACTGCAGCTTAGGCCTGTTCCCCGCTGGCAAGTGGGCATCCCCCAAGGGCTGCTGGGCTGCCAGAGGGATGTCTGACTGCCAGCTTGGACCCGATCCCCCAGGGAACGGGCCTAAGCCAGCAGGTGGACATCCTCTGAGGGGTCCCAGACTGCAAGAGGGCATAGGCCAGGCTGAGGGACCCCCCCCGAGTGCACAAATTTTTGTGCACCGGGCCTCTAGTACTGTATATTTAATTGTATCTAGACCTATAGGCAACTACAAAATCCCCCTCCTTCATCTTGATAATGATTTTACCGTAGTATATAATCTGTGCTTTGCATATTATTATGATATATATCCACTTGGATTCAGAGTTCTGTTGTATTTACAAGTAATTCACCTTTAACTCACCTATTTTACCGTGAGACCAAAAACATGCATTTTTATATGACTGGATGCCCATGACTGTGAAATGACATAAAGGGATTTAGAGCCTTGTAGGGAGGAAAGCTATAATGGACTAGTCCCTGGCTTTATCTTTAAGCAGCTTCTAGTGGGTTAATCTTTCCCCCTTGGATAAGCCATGCAAAGAAAGACATTAGAATTGGTTACCTCTAAGTGGCAGAAGAAAGCTGTCAGCGAATGGAATGAATAGTAATTATAATCACCACTGTTCCAAACCAGAATAAATCCTATCATCAAACAGCTTTGGGGAAGAAAGGCTATATCTGAAACTTAAGTAAAGTTTTCAGTCTTCTTAAATAGAACTATCTTGTGAGTTTTACTTACTTCCCCAAATTTAAAGCTCCCGGTTTCCAATTCCTTGACCTGGGGACACATGGTCCTTTTTAGAAGACAACAAGGAAAGAAAAGTTAAATAGATATTGAATTGGATGAGAAAAGCTAATGGCTGATGAAAAAACATTCCTTATAAATTATGGGAAGTGTGTCAAAGGTGGATTGTGGGAAAAATAGAGAAAAATTTAATTGTTGCTAGACTAAATTCAAATCCAAGGTAGTCCTGGAGCATAGAGGTTAAGGTCACTAATCTTGGAGTCAGATTTCTTGGGTTCAAATCCCAGATTCATGTCTTACCATCTCCAAAATTATTTAATGTGCCCGGGTCTTAGTTTCTATAACTACAAAATTATACATTAATAGTACCTTCTTCAAAGGATTATTGTGACAAATAAGCTAACACATTAAAAGTATTAATAAGTATTTTCTAAAAAAAAAAAAAAGAATTCTAGAAAGCTGATGGCACCTGATGAATTCATTGGCAATATGGATTCTGGAGCTGAGTTTTAAGTGTTGCCTTGCTGTCTGTAAGTATCTCTATTTCTCTACTTGTATCATGGCATTAAATAGCCCTGGAATTCTTTGCTTCTCAACCACAATAATAGCACATCTTGGATTCCTATGTGGCCCTGTACAGTTGTTTACAAGCCTACTTTTATTATAATCACATAGATTAGGTGAACTGTCATTTGGAAAGCCTTTTAGTTTATGTTTAAGTATTGTGATTGGTTCTCTGGCAGTTTAAGATTTTTAAAGATTTCAATCCTCTAATTTGATATTTAACTTTGGTTTGTAAACAGCATTTTACTTTCTTCCCAGACCTCCAAATGTGATTTGATTAACAATTCAGGAATAGGTGACGTATTTTAAAAAATGAAACATCTTTACTGAGAGGAGTATCATCAGCAATTTAACTCTACGGCTGTCAATATGATTTTGATGTGTTTACCATTAATCTGGTATAAATGGAAAAACACAGTTCTTGGAAAATACAAAGTACATTGTTGTGCATTTATTCAGCAAATATTTTCTGAGCACCGGCTGCATACTGGATCCTGTGCTGACTGTTTAGGATATCTGAGGTGGGCAGAATAGACATGCCGGACCGCCGTTATACATAGTTCATAAACAAATATATTTTAGTGTTGTGAAGAGCTATGAGGTTGAAAAATGGATTGCTGTGGGGAAAATTACGAATAGAGGATCTAATGTAACACTGGGTGGTCAGGGAAGGCCTCTGAGGTTTGAAGAATGAGAAGAGGCCAACCATGTGAACAGTGAGAGGAGAAGAATTCCAGGCAGAAGACCTAGCTTGCATGCTGAGTATCCATCCACCTACCACTCAGAACCAAGGGTGTGCAGAGTAGTTCTCAAATAACTAAGTGATTTAAGAAGAGTCATATGCAATTTACCTCTTGGCCTGGTACCACATACATACAACAACAATCATCGGCAACACTATTAACCATACATTAGGGAAACACAAGTGGAAATGTTGACATATTAAAGTGCTTGCAGAGCATCTGTGAGAACAATATCACTGCATATTGCTAACCCGAAGAGACAAGTCTTCAGAGAAACTTGAAGCTCCTACAGCACCCTCCCTGGTGTGAGGATCAAGCAGTGTTATTGGAAATATATAGCTGAGGTGGAAAGGAGATAAATTGTTACAAAACCTTGGAGAATTGAGATCAGAACACAAAATATGTTTAAGAGCAAGTCAGGTAGCAGGAAATCATGAAGGTAATGAAAAAGTCTGTGAGAGTCATAAATAACCAGAAAGACACATTCTGAAAATTCTTGCTATTTGATATGAAATTTACCTTAAAAAATTGTGACCTAGAAATTTGCAGCACTTCTGTTCAGCTCTAACTTCCCACATTTTTCTGAATTCTGTCATGACCTTGGCAATGGCTTGTAGCAGCTAGACTGACCAGGGTGAAAGAATATGAAATCTTGGTACAGATTTGAGGAAACGGGTTAAAAACACACACACACCAAACAACTCTATTGTTCATAGTATCCTGAACTACTCAGAGCTACATAGTATTATATGAAAGCATATCAAGTCCACGACCAATAATTTAAGTGTAGCCTACAGGGTCCCTCTAGGGCTTCACTCTTCCATTCAGTAGCAAGCATGTCAAACTCAAAGGCTAACACGGGCCAAATAAATGAGACATGCAGCCTGCAGGCCACGAGTCTGACATGCTTGCGTAGCCACTGGCCAGAAGTTATTGAGCAATTGAACTGTGGCTGGTACAAACTGAAATGGGCTCTAGGTGTCAGACACATCAGATTTCGAAGTCTGAATACAGGAGAAAAAGAATGTAAAATATCTCATTAATAAATTGTATGATGTTGGGATAAACTGGATTAAATAAAATATTGAAAATTAGCCGAAACCGGTTTGGCTCAGTGGATGGAGCGTCGGCCTGCGGACTGAAAGGTCCCAGGTTCGATTCCGGTCAAGGGCGTGTACCTGGATTGCGGGCACATCCCCAGTGGGAGGTGTGCAGGAGGCAGCTGATCGATGTTTCTCTCTCATCGATGTTTCTAACTCTCTATCTCTCTCCCTTCCTCTCTGTAAAGGATCAATAAAATATATTTTAAAAAAATATTGAAAATTAATTATACCTGTAATTTTTTTTTATTCAGCTACTTCAAAATTTAAAAATCACATATTTCACTTGCATTATATTTCTATTGACAGCTCTGTTCTAGGAAATGTGAAAAATCACCTCCCTCATACGTGTTCCCTAAACATCCATTCTAAATGGTTCTGTCAAAATGGATGGCAGTGGTGTCAAAGGAATAACAGGTGGCTACACAGCTATGGGTTTGGGAGAAAGGTGACAGATGGACGTGACGGTTACATAGTGCTGAAAAAGTTGATGCTTGGAAGAAGACTCATCAATAAGTGTTGGAGGAAATTACTGATGTGCTCTGTAGATGTTCCCAAAGAAGGAAATGGGGAGAATGAAAACAAAACAAAGCAAAAAAACCAAATCACTACTTCATCCTGTGCCCAGTGACTGAGGGGCTTCAGAATATATTATCCTTCAGACTGTTTGTGTTTTTTAAACAGGAGAGGATGCATAATTCTCCAAACCTATACCAACCTCCCTCTCCCTCTTTCACAATCCGGGGTTAAGGCCTCCAGTATGTATTCTGCAAACTTCATGAAAATAGCCCCACTTCATATAGACTGTGCAACAGATGTTGTTGATGTGTAGCGGAGCTGAGGATAGAGACAACACTATTATATCTTCATACTTGGCTGAAGATACAGCCTTGTCCCTTGAAAAGATCTGTGTAAATGTACATGCCCTTAGCAAACTAGCTAATATGTCAGGCTTCAAAGTGACCAGACTGTACACTTACTGTTTTACTAATCCTCTGGCTTTCTCTATTTTTAAATGGTTATAGAAAAGTCCATTTTGGAATATTTTGCCCTTGGCTTTAACACTTGGCAGAGGAGTTCACTGTCCTCTGTTCTTCCTTGTGTAAGTTATAAAGCTGTTTGTCATCTCTAGTATCCGGAACACCTGCTTTTTTAAAAGAACTGCTGGCTCAGGGAAAAAAGAACATAACTTATTTTTATGCAATAACTCGCCAGCTCAAGACTTTTAAAACCCCTGTCTGAAATGGTACATTTTCTTTCTCCTTAATCAAATAAGGTATTTTAAAAATCAATTTTTTTTATTTTACCAGTTTCCCTTTGAGATAAATCATTGGAAAGCAAGTCACAGACAGCTGGGCAAACCCGAGAAAGAAGCCTTTTGCTCATAACAGGATACACAAGGGAAGAAAAACACAGACAGGCCGTCACCTTCCAATCCAGTGAGAGGTTTGGAAACCTAAGGAGGGAACACTTTTAAGAGTTTAAGACCAAGAAGATGAGGGAGGCTCTGTTACTCCTTCATATAAATAGTAACACCTTTTAGATCCCACGTTCAGTGTGGATCTGTTGTCTTTGCCTGCTTGGCAGACCTTCTTTCTTCTTGTAAAAGCTACTGTCTGTTTCTTCCGGAAACTCCCCCTTCCTCAGTTGATAGATTGGTTTATTGTTTGACCTGCCTCCCTTGCCATCAGGTCAGGCACATGACCAGGACTAGCTGCTCGGTCTCTCATCCTGTTGGCCACAGTGATTGCACAGGGATGAGGTGACTGAAATAGAGATATTCTTTCCTGTTCTCTTAGGGTTTGGGGTTATCACTCGCTGAGAGTCATGTAAGGCTGGGGCAGCTGGGGCTGCCATCTTTGCCACCCTGAGGGGACAGTCTGATTGAGAATGAAGCCAATATAGAGAAAAGCAATACTTAGAGGTCTGACACAAAGCAAATCCTGGTGAAAAATTTAAGCCCCTGGATTTCTTATGTACATGATAACAACATTTCCACTCAGCTCTTTTCAGCATAAGGTCATTTGAGCTGGGTTTCTGTCTCTTGTAATCAAGATTCATAACTAATACACGATGTTTAAGTGCAAATAAAAACTGTAAAAAAGGAGAAAGGAAGGAAGAAGAAAAAATAATAAGTGCCTCCCAAAATAGGTGAAGAAAAGAAGAAAACTAGGAATGATTAGATAATTTCTCCTCTTATTTTCTCAGTGTTAGCAGAAGTTACACACACACACAAATGCACACATGGAAATTCTAAAGAGAATATCAAACTTAACTTACCCACTATACTTGGACAGCAGCTAAAACATTGCAATAATATTAACTTTTCCTGGTATAGGAGGTAGTTTGCATGCAAAAGCAATTTTTTGAACCATAACTCTCAGCTCTTTCCATTTTGTTTTCTCCATTTCTATCATTTTTAAATTAAAATTGTATTGACTATTTTAAAAAGTTATAAATTAATATGTACTCATTTTTAAAATATATAAGTAATGAAGAAGTCAATTCATTACAAAATAAAAATCCAGATGTCACTTTTCAAACCTCTTCTTCAAGTACATTGAGTGTACACTTCCAGATCCTTTCTCTTGCATATATCAAAAACAATTCTTTTTCTTTTAATATGGAACCAATATAATTCTTTATTTTAACAATTAAAAGCACTTTATGGACATCTTTTCATGCAAAGACATATAGGCCCACTTCTTTTTATTTAGTGCCTGACTAATATATCAGTCAATGTATTCAAGGACATTTTGTCTGTCTCTAGTTTTTTTATTTTCTTTTGATTTTGCTATTAATTCCAATAATATAATGAACAACCTTCAATACATTCTTAGCCTTCCTAAAATGATGATGACTTTTATTATTGCTGCAGCAGTTTCCTAATCACAAACTATGAACTAAAGGTCAGGACAAGGGCCAGTTAAACCTTCATCTTGCACACATCCTTATGTCTATCCACACTAGGTGGGATAAAATAGGCAGCAGCGAGGCAGGATTGGAAGTGCCGCATGAGAATAAATACCAACATGCATTATCTGACCCAGGAAGGGTGAGGTCTGCACCCACGATCACACACACACATTGCCTTCTCTTGTGTTGCGGCATGACATTCAAATCACGCTCCAGGCTTACAGGTCTTGGCAGATGACTGACCTCTTAACCTACATCTCTTGCCATTTTGATTGTTAGCTTCTGTCAATTGCCACACAAGACAGTTAGTGAAACAGTTCTTCACCTTCAGGCAGATGTGTGCTGTCCATTTGTCTAGATCAAGAGGCTTACAAGCACCTCTAATTCTGTACTCTGTCGGGGCATTGGGAGTCCTGCAAGGATTGACAATACAACTGCTTCTCTTTAATCAGCCCAGTGGACAGGATTCACTTACTTTACTTTCCAAGGAAACTTCTAGAATTTTAAAAATAGTTTAGTTATGTATTTTTGTCTTGGTACCATTAGTAAACCCACAGATTGTATCAGCCCATTTCGGGGGTAGTCTGCATGCAAAAGGGGGGTGTTTATGACACTTCAGGTTACCGAAGCCTAACCCCAGTGACTTTCTCCTACCAAGAAAACTTGGAAAAAAAATCCCTTCTTGTGGTGGTTTATCACCTGGCTGAATTTCCTCGCATTTTTGTGGCTGAGAGCAGGGGGATAAAAATGTGCTGATGGCCGTGCAGCCCTTGTTCCCAGATAACCCAAACTCCACAGGATGTGCAGGTGCCTTGCCTGTGACCCCAGAGAGGCAACAGGGGCGACTTTAACTTCTGTTTTATTATTTCCTTCAGTTCTATTTTAAAAATAACAAAATAACATGAGCCGGTTTTGTAATAAAAATCTCCAGTTGTAGCAGATTTTTAGCCAAAAAACACTGGCCAATGAAAACAGCAAGCCCTGCTTCTTTGCTAACAAAGAAGACGAACTCCTGATGGCAGGTTCCAGTTCAACAGTGCAAAGCAGAAGAGTGTCTGAAGCCCAGGGCTGGTGCTTGACTGAAAAAAATGATGGGGTAGGCCAAGTTCATGTTTGGCATCAGCCAACTCTTTACTTTTCAGCTGCCCTCCGGCTATCAAAATAAGCCCAACCTTTCTTGCCTCTGGAAACTGACTATCCACATCCTGGCCTGGGCGCCCTGGGACCACGCTTTGTTCTTAGATCTGGGCTGTGCCCATCGCTCAGACTTTTCTGTCTCCACCCCAACACTTGCCACCAAAATGTACTTGTTTTGTGTCCCCCTCCCTTTGGGTCCTAATAGGATTTGGAGTGAAGCTGATAAAATTATACAAATGAGGTCACCAGTGGGTACATGTCTTGGGAAATATGTGCAGCTAAGAGCCTGCTCCTGAATCTGGTTAGGGTCCTCTTTGTGCAAATGGAATGAATACTATGGTGTGGCTTTAAGGCACTTTCTTATGCAGGTATTCAGTGACAGTTGCTTTTAGAAATTCCTCAAAGAACAGTATGAGGCAGCTCCCTATCACACTACCTTAGCCTGGTCTTCTGCCTTCTGCTATTCTGACAGGGAAATTCAAGGGCGATCCTAACAGAGCGGCACTGTAACTTTGAAGTCCTTAGGTCTCCTCCCACAGCAGAGGAAGAGAGCTGTGCCGAGGAGCGTTCTCCACTATAAAGCAGGCTTTGGACATTCTATAAGACAGGCCGTGAAAGATCTTGTTGTTTGAAATGTGTGGATTACAGTGAAGACTTTTATCGCACTTAGGTTCCACCTCCCCCGTGGTTAACCTGTTTTTTAGAAGGCACAAGAGTGACCAGGTAAGCTAACTGCTCCTTCAGACCTCATTTAAATGCCTGCCATGTATGTTCAATAAAGGAGCTCAAAAGAAATCCATGCCAGGTCACATTGGGATGGGGAAGGAAGCACTGTTTCAACTGAATAAAACATTCAATAATTTATTGTGTCTCTTGTCTTTTCACCTCAGTCCTTTTTTTCTGATACCTTTAAAGTCTCTGTTTTATACTATGATTTTTTCCCTTTAAGTAGTATAGATTCTATGTAGTATCTCAATCTTATTTTCCAAGCTGCAGATGAAAATGCAGTATGGAACACAAGTAATTTTTGATTAAGATCATAGAGAGGGGAAGTTCATCTAAAGTTCTTATGAAGGCAATCTATTTCTCTGTATTTCTTAAATGTAAATAAAAATTCATTTCACAGACTTCAATGTTTTCTCTAAGTAGTTTCATAAATTCGATTGATCATTCTATGGCTAATCTTTCTATTTCCATTGTGTTCTTTTATAAGGTAGTTTGGAAAAGCAACTAATATTCTATTAATAGGAATAGATTTTCCTGCCTACTTAACTATTTTGGACACAGTATATATAAACACTTTCTTTGTAATTTTTCCATAGGTGAAGGCCTTTGCTCAATTTATTTAACTTTAGCACGACATAAAGGAAAATTTATAGGTACAATATTAATTCATCTTATATTCAGTGAAGTAGCTATTTGAAGGATAAAGAAGAATTGCAAACCTTGCTTTGGATTGAATTAAGTTCTTGTAAATCATTATACAAGAAATATTTATTTGCTTTTCACTCAAATATGTTCATGTCCAAGTGAGAAGAATTACACAGTAAGGGAAAACTTCCCATCTCAAAAAATATAATGAAAATGCAATTGCAGTTATAAATCCCTGATTAGGGAATCTTAGTGTTGGTGACAGGACATTAGGAACGAGCTAATTGGCAATGTAAGAAAGACCTAAGGCGAGGGGGAATGTACAAATCAATAGAGTATACAACTGGCCGACACTGGATAGATAAGAGGCACTTGCTTCTGAATAACCCTCTGAAAGCTGTATTTTCCCTGGTACTCAGACTGGGGAAGGCTGAATACATAATGTGAAGGGGTGTTTAGGGAATAAATCCAGGGATTTTAGTTTGGGGCTTTGCCATGGTCCTAAATCATCTCTATGGTCTCAACTCACCCTTCCTTCCTTTCTCCTCAAACTATCTGTAGAGGCAATAAAAATACCTGTCATTTTAGCATTTTGAGGCAAAGGCTTAGAAAGAAGGCAGGATTCTTTTCAATAATGTTTTTTAAAGAAAATATCCTAATGGCCTTGGTGTGTTTGGCTATGAAAATTGAGCCCCTCCCTAGCCCTCCACCCCCACTTAGTCTAAAAGGGTTCCCCACCCTGTGATGTAATTACTCTCTATTAGTCACATCTTCAAGAGACTTCTATGTTGAATTAATAGTACTTTTGCAAATGGTGGGGGGTAGAGGGGGATGGGAGGATAAGATTGTTTTTTTCAGCTACTATGCTGCCCAGGGCCAGAGACACCATTTACTTCAATGTGGTCCGGAGGACACCATTCACATAGACACCAATGTGAGCAGCGTCCCCCAGCTTTGTACAGGGAGGTAGCCCTCAGTGCTCCCCAGAGTTGGAACAGGGAATGTGGAAGGGGTAGGTAGGCTGCCACATAGTCTCGGGAATTCAGGCAAAGAGATAAACCAGGAAAACAAATTCCTCTGGGATATTTGTAAAAATAGGGGGAGGGGCACTGAGATTAGGGAATTGAATACATTTATTTGGATAGTAAAGAGAAGGCTGAAAATGGGGGGCTAATGCTGGGGCAGACATTTCAAATGTCTCCACAAGGACACATCCTCCCGCATCGCCTATCTGTGATCCTCCTTGAAGAGTCTGTCCAGAGTGCAGACTCAGCCTCTGTGAGCTAGGGAAGGGAATCAGGAGGCTCTCCCAGCAGGGTCACGCATGAATCCTATTTTCCTTAAACTCTTCTTTCTCATTAATCTCAGCATGTTGCAAAAACTAGAGATCTGGCTCTCCTACCCAAAAAACGCAAGTCTGAGAATTAGACACTGTACAGAGTTAATTCAAATATGCACATAAAGTTTAGACACTTATATTCTTAGAAAAGGATTCAGGCCCAAGCCGATTTGGCTCAGTATATAGAGTGTAGGCCTGCGGACTCAAGGGTCCCAGGTTCTATTCCAGTTAAGGGCACATGCCTGGGTTGTGGGCTCATTCCCCAGTGGAGGGTGTGCAGAAGGCAGCCAGTCAATGATTCTCTCTCATCATTGATGTTTCCATCTCTCTCTCCCTTTTCCTTCCTCTCTGAAATCAATAAAAACATGTTTAAAAAAGACAGGGATTCAGAAATTAAGTGGAAAAATCAGTTAAAGATATTTGGGTTTTAGTTTTATAAAGATAAGTGTGTTTTTCCTCCATTCTAGCATAATTTCTCAAACAGATTTTTTTTTGTTTCTTACATATAAAACTGCCTAGTCCTTAAAAACATAAGGTAATCAGAAAGAAAAACCATTGAACAATGATGGTAATGGACTTGGTATCAAGCTGAAACATTGGGACCCCTTTGCCGTACAGGGAGCCCCTCCCTAACTCAGCAAAAGAAAACAGGTCTTTTTTAAAATTTTAACTTAAAAGATTAAAATTAAGGTACTCTTAGCTAATGTATCTGACTTAAAGTATTTTGCATGTAAAACAGCCAAGTTAGAGAAAGGCTCCTTCAGCTACAAGAACCACGTGACACCTCCAAAGCAAGCATTTCAAGGGGAAGTGCATCGTGGCGAGCCAAATAAGAAGCAGCTGGGCTCCGGAAAACCTCCCATCCCAGACACTCCACAAGTGGGAACCGAAGCGCCAGCTTTATGTGTGTGCCGTAAGAGTTTATCTTTAAATAGTCTTTCCGTTAAATCCATCTTTCATCTATTAATAGGAACGTCCCCCTCCAAAACACACAACAGAGGTCTGGGCCTCAAAGGAATTGTGGAGAATGCTATTCTCTTGGGCTTCAATGACTAGGTGACAGGATGGGCATAGGTCACCATGAAGAAGCATCAGCCCATAAACCGTGAAAATACAAACCTGCCACATAGGAAGTGAAACTAGGTAGTTCCAAACCAAATGGCGTGGAAACAGGCAAAGCACTTGGTGGAAGGATTTTACCACAAGCCTAAATATCTGGAAGCTCATCCCCAAGAGTGACAGGATGTAAATGAAAGGCCAAGCATGCTTTAAGCTTGGTCCAAGAGAATGGGAAGATGCTTTCGATATTGTCACATTTGACCCTAACTACCTATTCATATTGTCTGCTACAGCACAGATGGATCAGCTGGTTGCCAAACTTCCGTGCAGTACAGTTTGAATGGAAGTGAGTGCAGGAACAGAGGACTTGGGGTCAGGTGCTCAAGGCACAGTTGACAAAGAGTGCACCTTCATCCCGTTTCCTGTTGCTCAGTAACAGCGATGTTGCAGTGTCACGTGACAGCAAATTGTCTCAGGCTTCCTAAAATGCTGCATCTGGTCTGGCTGCCCCCTGCAAGGGAGGATCTTTGCATATGTATGTAGACAAAGTCTTCATCTATGTGAGTTATGGTAGGCAGATGCAAAGGACAGCTTGGGGACTTTAACATGTATATTGAGTTCAACCCACAGAGGAAAATGTGTGCTCTGTCGTCACCTACCCTCCCCCCTCCTCCCACTCACAACCACCACATGGCCAGACCTATGACACAGCACTGTGGCGTGTGTCAGCAAAGAATGGTCACTTCTGCTGGGGGAGTGAGTGGTGTGACCTGACCATTGTGGGAGACTGTGCTGGGCCAGCACAGCCAAGGGTTCTGTGAGCCTGAGGGGGGCCAGCAAACGATTAAAGAAAAGACAGACAAAGAGAATAAGCTGGGTCTAGGTGGATCTCCTGTGCCTGGCTGAGGCCACAGAGAGAGACCCAGAGGGCAAGCTGAGCCTTTATTTTATAGCCAGAGGTAAACAAGGTAGTGGTCATCATAGTTACAATGTTCTTGTGAGTTTCACTTGTTTTGGCAGCACTTGTGGCACCTCCCACAGCCCATTAGCTACAGTATCTAGGGGGCTTCATAAGGTCAAGCTTAATTATGCTAAGAGGGCTGTGCCCTCTAAGCTGGGACTTGTTTGTGGCTTTGCCAACAGGTCAGTTCAGGCTTAACCCTATAGCCGCTCCCTCCAGGAGACTCTTATTCTAAGCTTGGGCCATGCCCCATCCGCCTTGTGAGACCTCTGGGACTGGCCAGCACAGCAATGGTTAGAATTGCCCACCTGTTCAGGTTGTCCCAGACCAGCCCAGACCCTCAGAGGACCTCTCCCCAGTTTGCAAGATGATTGTGGTGCTGAGCACAGTCAGGAAGGTCTGAGTCGCTCTGTGATTTGCAGATATGTGCCTCTGGGTGGGGAAGGAGATAATAGCCAGCAGCTGCCCTTGGGCCATTGGGTACCACCCCAGATACCTGCTCATTGAGGGACTGCTCTTTGCTATGTAACGTGGGAAATTCATGTTCTCCCCGACCTGCCAAACTATTCTAGGCCTGACATTACTCCAGTGATGGATGGCCTGGGTTATGAGTCTACCTGACTAAAACACATTTTGCAAAGCCAAATATTTCCATCAGTACAAAATAAACATGCTTGCCAAAAGCTACAAACCCACAATTCCAATCTGTTAACACTTGTAAAAGATAAAGATTCAGAACAATTGGTTCCCTTGGATTCTTTAGTCTCCTGTGTTACCTTTACTATTGTTTTTAACTACCTTTCCGTTTGTGCTAGGACACCGCGGTAATCATCGATTTTAAGTGTTAGGATAGAGAGTTACCAATCTGGTCCCAGAGAGCAACTGTCAGGCATGGTGTGGAGTGATTTGTCCGATGTGGAACAATACATAATTTGGAACCAATGCTGTAAAGCTTTGTACTCAATAATACTTAAATAGCTATGCATGCTTTAAAATCATTGTAACTACAGCTATTCCAGGAAGCACGGGCTTACAGTGTTTCTACGTCAACTACCACCTGAGGAAGAAATTTCCGATCTCATACTCATAATGTATATTAGAGGCCAGTTTATTCAGCTGACTGAACTAGACCTTCCCAGGCAGAAGAAAACTCATGTTGAATATTTTTTTGCGTGGTATCTGCTATTTGACATTACCACATCAGCTTATAAACCATTGTTTTCTTCGGGGAGTCTTCATCTTGGGGCTGATTACTTGAGAAAACATGCAGTCATTTTCTTCTTTATTCTGAGCAATAAGAGTTCAGACATTTTGTTTATAAGGTTAACATGAAATCTACTCATCAGAGTTGAGGGTAAGCTCCGTGGGGCAACGTGGTAATTAAATTTCTCTGAAGTTGTGGGTTCTTAGATGGCATGTCTCCCAAGGAGTTCAGTCCTGCAATCTTGTGATTACAAGAGTTTGCTCTCTGACCATCAAAGGGGTAGGTGTGCGTGTGTGTGTGTGTGTGTGCATGTGTGTGTAAGAAAATGACTCTCAAGCCTCCTATCTACATGGCTGTTTGAAATTCAGCTCATCAGGCTAAATTAAAAACACTCTTTGATGATCTAAATGTTTCTTTTTTGAACTGTGCTGATTAAAATAGGTCTGTTTTATGAATCTACAATACCTTTACAGAAATAGAAAGGAGGAGGAGCAGTAAAGGGGTGTGAGGGCTTTCGTGTTTACATTTTAAGACCTTATTTATATGTGATTTTTATTATGTCACTCATTTAGTTAAATTAGAGGTGGGCGTAATGACAGCCAACTAATTTAATGTGTAAAATTTTTTCAAATTCAAAGCCCGTGGTTTTGAAAATTATCTGAAGAAAATTTAATATCAGGTTTTCAATAGATCCTGTGTGATCTGATCACTTTCCTTTATTTACCCCACCCAACTCCAGCCCACACATACACTCAAACCAGGATGTCCAGATGCTGGGGGAACAGGGAAAGGGAAAGTTCAAATTTGTGAGTAGACACTGCGTGACATTAAGACTTTACTAAACGTTTAATATGAAAGTCTATAAATTAGCATAAAAAACATCTTAAATTAACTAACATGCAAGTGAAAAAATCCCAACACCTTTCTTAAATTCCTTAGGCAGTCGTTCTCAACCTTCTGGCCCTTTAAATACAGTTCCTCATGTTGTGACCCAACCATAAAATTATTTCCGTTGCTACTTCATAACTGTAATGTTGCTACTGTTATGAATCATAATGTAAATATCTGATATGCAGGATGGTCTTAGGCGACCCCTGTGAAAGGGTCGTTCGACCACCAAAGGGGTCGAGACCCACAGGTTGAGAACCACTGCCTTAGAGGATTAACAGTAGATAGCAGGTACTAACAGTCACAAAGTGAAAGTAAGTTATGTCTGATATATCTTCACACTGACTTTGGTAAAGATCTACTCTTAATAACACTGCCCTCTGATAATGAGTATTAATTTCTCTTTTTCTTTAGATACCACTAGGAAACCCCTTACATCCCTGGTACTCCAGTGCTGTTATCCTTAAACCCTACCCCTCACCAGACCCATGTTTCCTATCTGATGGCTATCCTTCTTTCCTTTCTTCCTTCCTTCCTTCCTTCCTTCCTTCCTTCCTTCCTTCCTTCCTTCCTTCCTTCTTTCCTTCCTTCCTTCCTCCCTTCCTCCCTCCCTCCCTCCCTTCCTGCCTTCCTCATTGCAGTGGCTAGAACTTTTGCTACAATGTTGAATAAAAAAGGTGAGAATGGACATCCTTGTCTTGAGTCTTTCACTATTAAGCATGACATTAGCAATAGGTGCTTTGTAGATGCATTTTTCAAGTTGATGTTTCCCCTCTATTCCTAGTTTGCCAAGGGTTTTTATTATGATTGGGAGTTGGATTTTGTCAAATGCCTTTTCTGCATTAATTGATATAATCACATAATCTTCTTTAGTCTGTTGATATGGTAGATGATTGATTTTCAGATGTTGAACCAGCCTTGCATACCTGGAATAAGTCCCACTTGGTCATGGTATATAATTATTATTGCACATTTGTAAATTTGATTTCCTGTTTTATTGAGGATTTTTTTTCATGAGAAATATTGGCCTTTGGTTTTCTTTCTCTGTATTGTCTTTATCTAATTTGGGTACCAGGGTACTAGAAGCCTCATAAAATAACCTGGAAAATGTTCCCTCCTTTTCTGTTTTTCTGGAAGAGATTGTGTTAAATTGGTATTAGTTACTTAAATGTTTGGTAGATTTCTCCAGTGAAACCATCTGTGCTTAGAGATTTATTTTTCAGGTGCTTTTAAATTATTAACCTAATTTGGTGTTTGTAGGATTAATCAGCTGCCTATTTTTATCTTGGATGAGTTTTAGTAGAATGTGATTTTTAAGACCATTTCTTAAGTTGTCAAACTTATGAGCATAAAGTTGTTTGTAGTATTCCTTTATCATTGATGTCTGCAGGATCTGTTTCGATAGCCCATTTTATTCCTGATATTGGTGATTTGTATCTTCTCTTTCTTTTTATCTTTGTCAGTTTTGTTGGAGATTTATCAATTTTACTGATTTTTTTAAAGAATCAGTGTTCTGTCCCATTTATTTTCTCTATTGTTTTTCTGTTTTCAATTTCATTGATTAATGCTCTTATCTTTATTATTTTCTTCCTTCTGATTAATGGTATCAAGAGCTTATTTTTCTACATTTATACTTTTTATTTTAAAATCTAACAATTTATGAGTTTACATGATAGCAGTCCATAGGTATGAATTAACTGTGTTGAATACTGAATAATTCTTAAATTGGTAACAATGTTTAGGATTTAACTATTCGTGGTGACAAAAGTTTAGATAGAAAACAGAAAAATCAGTTAATTGGCAGATAATAGGTTAAGTTTCCATTTGAAGGGAGACTGGGTATTTACAAGTGTTCTCTCCTAATCTAAAAAGTCATATTTGAGGAAAATTTGCAACATAACTCTAAATCACTGTGCACAGATACGTTGAGCTAACAACGTTCTATAAAAGGTCTTTCTTTCAAGGAAGGACAGGGAAACTGCAGAGTCGAAAATAAACTAGAAAGAAATGAATTACCCACACAGGAAAGAAGGGATATTTTAGCTTAAATATAGCTGGAAAATTTAGGTAGAGGTCTTACACGAGAGAGGGGAAAAGGCAGAAATGTCTGAGTCAGAGAAAGATCGCTCCCTAAAGAGAAGTGAGCTGCCAAAAAGAGCAGGGGTTTGCAACTCAGCTAGGCTGAGAATAAATGCAGAAAGAAAAGAAGACCTTTCTTTAAAAACATATAAGTTTTAAAAGAATTAAAGGGCAAAACAGAAGTAAAAATGATAGTTAATATTTAAAAGACTATGAAATGAACTTACAGTCCCTGCCCTCCTAAAGTTCGCAATCTAACAAACTGATGTTATTCTATTGGATTGCTTAAAAATATATCTCACTTAAAATAGATGATCATATATTGGTTTACATTGTATTTTATTGATTTGAGAGAGAGAGAAACATTGAGATGAGAGAAGAGAAGCAATCAGTGTGAGAGAGGAAAAATCAATCAGTTGTCTCCCGTACACACCCTGACCAGGGACGGGAACCTGCAACCTGGCCATGTACCCTGACCGGAATCAAACCAGTGAGCCTTTGGTGCACAGGAGGACACAACCAACCAAGCCACACCGGCCAGGGCCAGATATATTGGCTTACATTTTTATTGCTTAAGTGGAATAATGTTTTTAAAATTACATCTTTTAAAACTATATGAATCCCTGGAGTTTTAGCCAGTGTGTTTGCCTTAACAATTAGTCCTCTTGAGCTATAATGTGTTGGGTTTTCTTAGCTGATAAGAAGCTGGTGTGCACCCTAGCCAGTGTGAACAATAAATTATATTTCATTTTAGAAATTAGCTCTGAAGATGCCCTCCCTCTATTTTGCTTTCTCTTCCTCCTTCACCTTCCTAAATGTGAACCTTCCTCGGTGCTTCCTCCTCAGGCCTTTCCTCTTCTAGTCCTAAGTTCTATGACTTCTCCGTCTGGAATGTCTGTCTCTCCCTCCTTCCCCGTCTCAAAATCTGTCAAACTCCCAAGTGTATTTTTATATCCAGCTTAGAAGTCACCTCCTCTGGAAAGTCATCCTTAAACACTCATTCCCTCCAGTACTCGTTCCATTCCTGTACGTATTGCTGTGCTAACACCTACGACAGCGCACTCTGCACTTCATTTTACACTTGCCTTCCTGACTAGACTTGATGGCAGAGACTGGGTCTTATGACTCTCATGTTCCAAGTTTCAGGCACAGGAAAAGTACTTGTAATAAATGCCCTTGAATGAATGGGTAGATATACAAGCTAGCAATGGCTATTTAATAACTATTCACTAAAAGTTTTAACACATCCATAAAAATGCTCAGTATATTCAGAGTACATTTTCCTCCTGAAATAATAAAATAGTAGTTTAAAATATATTTTTAATAATTCACATACTTTCATAATATAGAATTAGTGCCAATCAGTAAAGCTTAAACTCATGAAAGAATAAAAACCTAAGCAATAAATGAATAAGGCCCTTTGCCTTAAAAAAGAAAAGAAAAGAATATCTATCAAGAAAGTGAGAAGACAAGCCACACAGACTTGGAAAAAATATTTGCAAAAGGCATGCATTATAAAGCACTAATATCCAAAATACAGAAAGAACTCTTGAAACTCAAAAACCCACAACTGATTGAAAATGGGTAAAAGACCTTATTGAAATAATGAGATACCACTAAACACCTATTAAAATGCTCAAAATCTGGAACACTGAGCAACACCAATGCTGTGAGACCAGAGAGCAATAGGAACTCTCATGAATTGCTGGTGGGAATACAAGATGCTCCAGCTACTTTGAAACTCAGTTTGGCCATTTCTTATAAAACTAAACATACTCTGACCATCTGATCCAGCAATCCCACTCCTTGGTATTTACCCAAAGGAGTTGAAAACTTACGTCCACAGGAAAACTTGCACAGGGATGTTTATTCCTAATTGCCAAACCTTGGAAGCAACCAAGCTGTCCTTCCACATTCGAATGCATGAACTGTGGTGCATCCAGACAATGGCATGTCATTCATCTGTGCTAACACCTATGACAGCACACTATAAAGAATGAGCTGTCAAGCCATGAAAAGACATGAAGGAACCTAAGTGAAAGAAGTAAAACTGAAAATGCTACATACTATATAATTTCAAATATATGACTTTCTTTAAAAAAAGCAAAACAATGGAGACAGTAAAAAAGATCAGGGTTGCCAGGGCTTAGCAGGAGGAAGGGGTGAATAGGCAGAGCACCCAGGATTCTTAGGGCGGTGAAACTATATTGTGTGATACTATAATAACGGACACCTGCTACTATACGTTTGTTAAAGCCCATAGAACTTGCAAGGATCATTGTGAACCCTCATGCAGTCTATGGACTTGGGTGAAAATGCATCGATGTAGGTTCACCAATTATAAGAAGTGTCCCACTCTGGTGAGGGATGTTGACGGTGGGAAAGATTGTGCATGGGGTGGGAAGAGGCAGTATATGGGAAATCTTTGCACTTTCTGCTCAATTTTTCTGTGAGCCTAAAACTGCTCTAAAATAAAGTTTATTATAAAAAAAATCTGGTCTACATTTTTTGAGTGTAAAAAGACAACACTATTGTATAACACAGTGTAGGACCTTCCTACTCGAAGCATATCTGTGGTCCAGCTTCAAGGACAGCACCTGGGAGCTCGCTAGAAATGTGTCCACAGGGTCTCAGCCCAGACCTACTGAATCACAAATTCTTTCTTAGGTCATTTGCATGCACGTTAGAGTTTGAGAAGCAGTGCTGTAGAAGACCAAGACTGAAACTAGGAGCAAGACAGCGAGGTTCTTTTCTTACCTCATCCACTCCCAAGGCGTTTAGTACTGGGCAACGTAATCACAGAAAGAACCCCATTTCACACGCTGAATTGGGAATCATGAAACAACTGATAGGATTCAGTAATGAAACATGAAGGCGATAACTTCTTGTCTGGTTCGAGCAGGAGGAGAGAATTTGGCTTCATTTGAAATCCTGTCAAGGACAACACAGATAAGCACTATTTTTAACTCCCACTTTTATCGTAAGAGAATTCACAGTGTAAGAATCAAACAGCATTTTGAAAAAAAAGGGGAAAGTGGGCACATAATCCAGGGGCTCAGTTTTCATTATCGTATAGTTGTTAATATTATTTGGGGGTTGAGGGAGTCTACATTCCAAGGTTGTGGTGTATAGAGCCATGTTCCCATTCACTCCATGAGCAGAGCACCCACCAACAGAACTCCAAGCGCCCTCTTTCCTGGGGTCTGACTCTGAACTATTTCCCACAGACAATAAAACAGTAGCAGGGAGATGATGCATTGGCATACTTTAGGCTTAATTTCCTCAGCCATTTCATCTCTGAAATGCAGGCCCTGCTCACTCATCACAGTGATATCAGTTGCTGGCCCTGACATCTACCTCAATCATTCAGATTGTAGCCACAACACTGTCATTTTTCTTCCTCCTAAAGATGTGCATTCCCTTGGTCTTTTGAGCCTTGATGAATAGAGCAATTCCACCAATATTTTTGGCCAGATTTTCAAAGAAACAGCCTTCATTTTAATGAGATAAAATTAGCTTTTGGCCTCCTATTTTGAAGGAAACAGTTTACTGGCTTTAAGCATAAATCAAACAGAAGCCTTAAAAACAGGAAACTATGAAAAGGCAAGGCCCTTGAAATTCTGGCCTAAATGTGTTGCTGATAGCAATGAATCAATAGAAAGTTGATTTTCTATAAGGTATCTACCTATCTAACCCACTCTACCTTCCTAAAGGGGATGATGTGTTCGGAATTCAAGGGTTCAAGGGACAAAGACGTGACATTGAGGAAAGCTGTTGAAATCAGCTGAGAATATGCTCGGAGAGGCATCCATCCCCAAAGAATACACTAAGTAGATGAGAGAGGGACAGGGGAAATAGACAGGAAGGTAGGATAAAAGAAGTAGAGGAGATGGAGGATGAAATAGAGACAAAGAAGATGACAACAAGATGGCTAGGAGATGAGAAAAGAATAACAGAGTGAGAGTTTGGGAAAGGAAACCTGAGAAAGAGCCCTAGATAGAGAGGCAGCAGAGATGAAGAAATGGTAAAGGGGAGAAGGGTCAGGTAGGGGTGAGGTGTATATCTTGGGAGGGTCTTCATGGGTGTGGTTCCAGAAATTGTGTCTAATGAGTCATGATAACTGTGTGGTAGGCAGCCTACAGATGCTCCCCCCCAGGATATGTCTGGCAAATGCATCACTGGCAGGGATGAAATTAGCTGAGAGCCATGGCTATTCCCCTGAGACACATTGTTTCCTAGGGAAGGGAAAGCCACAAGGTGAAATTTCTCTGCTGCAGTCATTGGAAACTAGTAAGAACAGTCAGAGGGAGGATTTTACTACAATATCATCACATCCCAATTAGCCTAGGAAAATGCCTCAGCGCTAGATAATTGTTTTCCCCATCACTCTTCCCGGAAAGGATATGCTAGTGCATGTCCAGGACGTCCCCCTGTTGTGACATACAGATCCCTGTCACAGCCTCACTCCCAGTTTTATGTGTCCTACATGATAAATGTACACTGCATTTTTCTAACATTTATTTTTTGGACATAGGCCTAGTGGGAAATTTGGGGAAAGAAGTCCAAATATTTCTCTAGTTTTACCTATAGTGTAATAAAATGTAATTTATCTCTGTTCAACCCTACCATAAATGTATAGTATATATTTATTAATCTTTTTTGTTATGTCTAGGCTATACATATGTACGTTTACTAAAGACAATGGGGTGTGTCATTTATATATTTTACGATATCAAATTTCTTTTCCCAGCTATTTCATACCTGTTTGCCCCAAGAGAAAGTCTTTTATTGTAATGAGCTGAATATTACTTCATGCAATAAGGATTCTGTAAATAAAAATGTATTATGACTTTTTTTACTGCTTTAAAAGCTCTCAGTTAATTATCACTGATTACTTTTTAATGACTGCAATGCCCCACTATATTTTAATTTTTCAGATGTTTGCCCCATGAAATGCTAGAAAATAAATGACTCATAAGAAAACACCAGTTAAATAAATCTTCAAAAGCCTTCGTTTGATTTTTGTTAGAAGTAACTTCTACTCAGGCAATTTGGAGTGTGTTCAACACAAGTGTGAATCATCGATATATAATCCTTGAGGATATGTTGAAAGGAAAGTCTCTGCAGAAGAGAAAGTACCTTAAAATAACCCTACAGCATCTGGCTCACACCTGCAAAAGTAAATTTTATAGTGATAATTTTAGAACTCCGTGAGCTGTCTTTGGATTTTGTATTTTCCTATTTCAGACTATTTCTGCTACCAAACTAATCTGACTATTTTGAACCTTTCTTGTGCACAACACATACCTGAAGTAACAATGGGGAGGACTGGCTAATTACACTGGCTTTCTCTCAGTTAGCTGTGTGTGAACCTGTCCGTCTTTGTGTTGCTATGATGCTCAGAAGGTTGGCATCTTCACTCTCTTCTGTCTATAAAGTTTCTAGCCTAAGAGCATGAACACACCTATACTCCAGATGTGTATGAAAGTCCTATTTATGCAGGGGAGTAACATATCAGGCGCTTTCTAAATAATGCAAAAATGTTACTGAAGGTCAGTATGATTTTGTTGTCATTGTCATGGTTTTTGAATGTGACTGTAATTCATTCCTTCATAATATCCATTACGGAACCTAGGAAGGCTTCCAGGAGACTTCGCTTCATCTTCATTGCATTCTCCTTTTGGCCTGAAGGCTTTTGAATTTTAATTTTTGTGCATGTACTAATTTTGTTAAAAAGTGACAAATGTCTATAAAATGATCAATTTCCCCCCTGAAGATGTCACACAAACTTATGTATCTAATTTTCACATTATCTTTATTAATGGAGCCCCCTCCTCTCCATCTTTCCTTTCTAAACCCTCGACTTATGCATGTTCTGTCCACGCAGCTCCCTCGTGAGGATTTGCTCATGTGAACTCATCAATAGATCTACACATGTATGTTGTCCACACACACATAACTAAATATTTTGCAACTAACTTTAGATGCTTTCTTCTTTCCTGGTCATTTTTTTTCTTGATATTTCTGGCCTTGATTTTAGCACTTGATCTCTGAGATCAAGATAGGTGAAGTTATGAAGGATGCCAAGGTTGGGTTCATTATTCTCCTTTTTTTCTTTGTCATCTCTTCCATGTTCTTCTCTTCGGTCAGGGCTCTCCCTTCTTAGGTTTCTCCTCCCTACACATGTTCATTACCCAGACAGTATCTCCTATTTCTGAGTCTTCCCTAGTCCCTCATCCATCCAAATGGATATTTTGTGTCATGGAGCCTTGATCTTTGACAGATGACAAAGATGAATTAAGCAGAAAACTACCTTGTATCTGTGTGACAGTGAGGAAATGCACTCACCTTTGCAGAGAGCACACAGTTTCCCCCAGCTGTGGGCCTTTTTCTTATCCTCCGGGATTCATTCACCTCATGTATCACTTCCTCAGAAAGCCTTTTCCTGACCCGCTCCTCCCTCACTTCTCCAATCTGTTCTCTACTTCATCACTTATTTTTCTTCACATTTTTTTTTATTGATTTTTAGAGAGAGAGAGAGAGGAAGAGAGAGAGAGAAGCACTGATGTGAGAGCAAAACATGGATGGGCTACCTCCTGCACACACCCTCCCGGGGATTGAACCTGCAACCTGGGGCATGTGCCCTGATGAGAATCGAACCAGCAGCCTTTGGTGCCTAGGACAATGCTCATCCAACTGAGCCACACTGGCCAGGGCTTCTTCATAGCATTTAAACACATGTGTTCAAAGTATTTAATGTTTCCCAAAACTACATAAATTATAACTATACAACTTGGTACATTTCTACACAGTGACCTTCATAGATCCAGAAGTAGAGCATTGTCAGCATCCAGACACCCACCTCATGGCCTC